>NW_027637225.1:2500-27500 GCF_951216825.1 Electrona antarctica
AATGGAAGCCTGCAGCGACATGACGATGCAAAGATGCAGTCTACTATTCATTGGCAGTGGAAGCCAGCGACATGAAGATGCAAAGATGCAGTCTACCATTCATTGTCAGTGGAAGCCAGTGACATGACGATGCAAAGATGCAGTCTACCATTCATTGTCAATGGAAGCCTGCAGCGACATGATGATGCAAAGATGCAGTCTACCATTCATTGTCAGTGGAAGCCAGCAACATGAAGATGCAAAGATGCAGTCTACCATTAATTGCCAATGGAAGCCAGCGACATGACGATGCAAAGATGCAGTCTACCATTCATTGTCAGTGGAAACCAGCAACATGAAGATGCAAAGATGCAGTCTACCATTAATTGCCAATGGAAGCCAGCGACATGACGATGCAAAGATGCAGTCCAAACACTCCTAAACACCTGCGCGTGGAACGGCCAGACCAGGCCTGGTCGACAGCGGTCAACAGACAATGAATTGCATTTTTATAGCGCTTTTCCAAGTGCTCAAAGCGCTTTACAATGGTTAATTCATTCATACATTGGGAGGTGAAGGGGCGAACAGTCACTTCACACACCAACCCCCTTTCTGAAACCAGCTCCTCTCCACTCGCCCTACACACTTGCCCTCGATATGCGCGTTCACGCGAGGCTGCGCCATATTAAGTGTCGTCCGAAACCAAGCAGCCTTGAGTGGAAGTGGCTTATAAAGCCCTCAAGAGCGAGTCTGTGCCGATCTAGACTCGATTTCCTTGTGCAGCCCTGCTCTCTGTCCGCATGGAAACCGCAACCTACAAATGTAAGTACCACCACAAATAAATGATAAATAAACTCCTCCTAAACAATCTTCATCTGATGCAGAATAGACAACACTCCAACTGATGTTCACAAGGGCTCTTTATTTACCCCACCGTGAAAAACTATAAATGAAACCACACAAACAAAACAACTTTTAACACAATGAATTATAAACACCATGGATGTATATGTCCTTTTTGACAGTCACGCTGTAATTCTTTTTTCCATATTAATGAAATCCACATGTCACACAAACATACACGATGCAATGCAATATAACTGTACAAAGGAGGGCGAGTGTATTTCCAAACAGCTTTGTATACCCATCACCCTAATCAAGGGAACTTGATTCAGCTGGAGGGGCACTTCCTGACGAGGGAACCTCCCGAGAGCACTTCAAGTCAAGGGACTGGTTTCAGAAAGGGCCCAACGGTGGCGAGCTCACACCGACCTCCTCATTGGAGACAGTGTAGGGTTCAGTGTCTTGCCCAACGACACTTCCACATGTGGACAGGAGGAGGAGCCGGGATTCAAACCGCCGACCCAGGGATCATTGGACGACCTGCTCTACCTCCTGAGCCACAGCCGCCCACAACAGTATACTAATACATACATACATACATGATCAAAGTACACAGACATGTTTATATGCCCACTAATCTGTGCATTGTGTGTGTGTGTTACATTTAATAACAGGCGCTCAATGCCACGCTGTTCGACACTAGGGTTTACTGAAGGCCGTGATTGTCTGTCCAGCCCACACAGTGCTGCTTGGGGCTCGGGGCTGGCTGGGAGGAACAGCAGCTCCCATGACTGTTAGCATTGTCCGTCTTCAGATAAGAAATCACACGATTCCCTTTATGCAATAATAGGACACACATTACATTTCGTGGAGGCTACGTGACGTAATATCGCAGTGCAGGTGCGCATGACGTGCTCTGTGTATTATTAGATTATCATAATAATATTGATAAGAATACGCTTTCATCTGTAAAGCGGTGATGTGTGGATGAAAAGAGACGTATTGTGTGATTCACATCCAGGTGTTTTGGCAATAAAAGCGCCTTCGTTGAATGGATAGCCGGGGATGTTTTTTCCTTTGCAATGCTGTGAGTGACACTTAACCCATTCAGGGCGGGAACCCCTTGTGGTGTTTTAAGCATGATGTTATACTTTAGCTATTGAAAAATAGCAGATCTACATCTACAAGCTCATAGCACTACGAGCGCTACGAGCTTGTAGATCTGCTATTTTTGAAAAATCGCGAAAATGTGTCACAAAGATGGAATATATATTCATTGGGAGCGAACGTTTTTAACTCAAATCTTTGCTTCTGGGGGAGGGGGGTCCCTGGAACAACATATTTTCATATGGGGGGGGGGGGGGGGGGGGTCGGCAGCCAATTACAGATACTTTTTGGGGTCCTTGACATGACAATGTTTGAGAACCACCAATACAGAAACATGAGGTTTTTCAGAAAACTGTTTAGAGACATTTTGTAGAATCGTCCTCAGGTTAAAACACACATACATGTAAAACTCAATCAAAGCTTCACTACTCAGGGGTGACACAAAGCTTCACTACTCAGGGGTGACACAAAGCTTCACTACTCAGGGGTGACACAAAGCTTCACTACTCAGGGCTGACACAAAACCTCAAAGCTTCACTACTCAGGGCTGACACAAAACCTCAAAGCTTCACTACTCAGGGCTGACACAAAACCTCAAAGCTTCACTACTCAGGGCTGACACAAAACCTCAAAGCTTCACTACTCAGGGCTGACACAAAGCTTCACTACTCAGGGGTGACACAGGGCTTCACTACTCAGGGCTGACACAAAGCTTCACTACTCAGGGCTGACACAAAGCTTCACTACTCAGGGCTGACACAAAGCTTCACTACTCAGGGCTGACACAAAACCTCAAAGCTTCACTACTCAGGGCTGACACAAAACCTCAAAGCTTCACTACTCAGGGCTGACACAAAACCTCAAAGCTTCACTACTCAGGGCTGACACAAAGCTTCACTACTCAGGGCTGACACAAAGCTTCACTACTCAGGGGTGACACAGGGCTTCACTACTCAGGGCTGACACAAAGCTTCACTACTCAGGGCTGACACAAAGCTTCACTACTCAGGGCTGACACAAAGCTTCACTACTCAGGGCTGACACAAAGCTTCACTACTCAGGGCTGACACAAAGCTTCACTACTCAGGGCTGACACAAAGCTTCACTACTCAGGGCTGACACAAAGCTTCACTACTCAGGGCTGACACAAAGCTTCACTACTCAGGGCTGACACAAAGCTTCACTACTCAGGGCTGACACAAAGCTTCACTACTCAGGGCTGACACAAAGCTTCACTACTCAGGGCTGACACAGGGCTTCACTACTCAGGGCTGACACAGGGCTTCACTACTCAGGGCTGACACAAAGCTTCACTACTCAGTGCTGACACAGGGCTTCACTACTCAGGGCTGACACAAAGCTTCACTACTCAGTGCTGACACAGGGCTTCACTACTCAGGGCTGACACAAAGCTTCACTACTCAGGGCTGACACAGGGCTTCACTACTCAGGGCTGACACAGGGCTTCACTACTCAGGGCTGACACAAAGCTTCACTACTCAGGGCTGACACAAAGCTTCACTACTCAGTGCTGACACAGGGCTTCACTACTGAGGGCTGACACAAAGCTTCACTACTCAGGGCTGACACAAAGCTTCACTACTCAGGGCTGACACAAAGCTTCACTACTCAGGGCTGACACAAAGCTTCACTACTCAGGGCTGACACAAAACCTCAAAGCTTCACTACTCAGGGCTGACACAAAGCTTCACTACTCAGGGCTGACACAAAACCTCAAAGCTTCACTACTCAGGGCTGACACAAAGCTTCACTACTCAGGGCTGACACAAAGCTTCACTACTCAGGGCTGACACAAAGCTTCACTACTCAGGGCTGACACAAAGCTTCACTACTCAGGGCTGACACAAAGCTTCACTACTCAGGGCTGACACAAAGCTTCACTACTCAGGGCTGACACAGGGCTTCACTACTCAGGGCTGACACAAAGCTTCACTACTCAGGGCTGACACAAAGCTTCACTACTCAGGGCTGACACAAAACCTCAAAGCTTCACTACTCAGGGCTGACACAAAGCTTCACTACTCAGGGCTGACACAAAGCTTCACTACTCAGGGCTGACACAAAGCTTCACTACTCAGGGCTGACACAAAGCTTCACTACTCAGGGCTGACACAAAGCTTCACTACTCAGGGCTGACACAAAGCTTCACTACTCAGGGCTGACACAAAACCTCAAAGCTTCACTACTCAGGGCTGACACAAAGCTTCACTACTCAGGGCTGACACAGGGCTTCACTACTCAGGGCTGACACAAAGCTTCACTACTCAGGGCTGACACAAAGCTTCACTACTCAGGGCTGACACAAAGCTTCACTACTCAGGGCTGACACAGGGCTTCACTACTCAGGGCTGACACAAAGCTTCACTACTCAGTGCTGACACAAAGCTTCACTACTCAGGGCTGACACAAAGCTTCACTACTCAGGGCTGACACAAAACCAACATACCGAGATGTGAAGTGAAGTCTTTATCACCTTAGGGTCTATACTCTGAGCTTATCACAGACTCAGGATCAGATTGGGTGAAGTGAAGTCTTTATCACCTTAGAGTCTATACTCTGAGCTTATCACAGACTCAGGATCAGATTGGGTGTGATTGCTCTGCAGTCTCAACTGTTATACAAGGTTGAAAGTTCACACCAGGACCTCTCTCTCTTTCTTTCTGTCTTTCTGTCTTTCTTTCTTTCTTTCTTTCTTTCTTTCTTTCTTTCTTTCTTTCTGTCTTTCTGTCTGTCTTTCTGTGACATTGTGTGGGTCATATTATTATATGATCCACAATAATAAAAAAGCGTGAAGGACTTTTAACAGTATTGACATTAAGACTGACGGCATGTTCATCACCAAGAGAGAGAGAGAGAGAGAGAGAGAGAGAGAGAGAGAGAGAGAGAGACAGAGACAGAGACAGAGACAGAGAGAGACAGAGACAGAGACAGAGACAGAGACAGAGAGAGAGAGAGAGACAGAGACAGAGACAGAGAGAGGGAGGGAGAGGGACAGAGAGAGAGACAGAGAGAGACAGAGAGAGAGAGAGAGAGAGAGACAGACAGACAGAGAGAGGGAGAGAGCTCGACAGAGAGAGACAGAGATAGAGAGACAGAGACAGAGAGACACAGAGAGAGAGAGAGAGCTTTAACTCTGCATTAGTGTTAAAAAAGGCACCATTTCCATTATTGTCCTCTCTCTCTCTCTCTGTCATTTTAATTTACAGTACAGCTAACAAGCTACAAGTACATGTTGACTGACTGTACACTCAGTGCATGTTGTACAGTATATGGGGGGGGGGTCTCACTCAGCACCCCCACACCCCCCGTGGTGAGGAGGAGGACAGACCCCACACACACACACAGACAGACAGACAGACAGACATGGACTGGCGGAGTTGGAGCTGGAGTTTCAAAGGCAGTTCAGTTCAGTTCAGTTCAGAGAGGAGAGGAGAGGAGAGGAGCAGTGAGTCGAGCAGAGCAACAAGTAAGTTTTACACACTTACCAAAGTCTGCTCATACTGGAGAGCCCGCTGGTCCGCCCCGTGACCGTCCCCGGCCATGGTGGTGTCTGTCCTCAGTGTCCTGTCCTGTCCTGTCCCGTACTGTCCTGTCCTGGGTCTCTGTCTGTCGCCGACTGTCTGTCTGTCACCGTGTGTGTGTGCGTGTGTGCGCGCGGGCGTGTGTGTGTGTGTGTGTGTGTGTGTAGTGTACCCCCGGCCGGCCGGCGAGATTAAAGAATGGAGAGCAGCAGAGCAACTATGCTTTCTTTCAGCGTTCAGTCCCAGTGTCTCTCTCCCTCTCTCTCTCTCTCTCTCTCTCTCCCCCTGTTAGTTCGGTATTGAATGTTCAGTCCCAGTGTCTCTCTCCCTCTCTCTCTCTCTCTCTCTCTCTCCCCCTGTTAGTTCGGTAGTGAATGTTCAGTCCCAGTGTCTCTCTCCCTCTCTCTCTCTCTCTCTCTCTCCCCCTGTTAGTTCGGTAGTGAATGTTCAGTCCCAGTGTCTCTCTCCCTCTCTCCCTCTCTCTCTCTCTCTCTCTCTCTCTCCCCCTGTTAGTTCGGTAGTGAATGTTCAGTCCCAGTGTCTCTCTCCCTCTCTCCCTCTCTCTCTCTCTCTCTCTCTCTCCCCCTGTTAGTTCGGTAGTGAATGTTCAGTCCCAGTGTCTCTCTCCCTCTCTCTCTCTCTCTCTCTCTCTCTCTGTGTTAGTGAATGTTGTCCCAGCGTGGAGAGGGGGGGTGGGGGGGTGGAGGGGGGGTGAATGATAACAGGTCCAGTGATCAGGAGTTGCTTCACGGCAGGAGGAGGAGGAACTACTCTGAACGAAGTTCCTTCATTTTATAGCCTCAAAAGAATCCTTCCCCAACTGAACTCACTCACACACACACTGTGTGAGGCGGGACTACACACACACACACACACACACACACACACACACGCTGTGTGAGGCGGGACTTAATAGTTCCAGTCCACCACACACCCCCCCTCTGTGTGATGGAATGGTACGGTCCGTTGTTTCTGTGAAGTTTGTCCCCCTGTGATTTGTCAAGCCAGATATAGTAAAACTGGATAATAGCAGATCTACAAGATCACAATGCGTGGAAACAACTTGTCTTACACGGTCACTTTGGGCCCCAGAAACAACTTACACGGTCACTTTGGGCCCCAGAAACAACTTACACGGTCACTTTGGGCCCCAGAAACAACTTACACGGTCACTTTGGGCCCCAGAAACAACTTACACGGTCACTTTGGGCCCCAGAAACAACTTACACGGTCACTTTGGGCCCCAGAAACAACTTACACGGTCACTTTGGGCCCCAGAAAGTTGAACGTTTTTCAGACTTGGTGTTTTACATTATTTAAATCTTAATTAAATCTTAATTTAAATTCTTAAATTTGTGGCAGCGGTGGCCGAACGGATAGCGGCGCGGTCTTGATACCGGAAGATTCCTAGTTCGAATCAGCCGTCCGACACGTTAAAATTACCACCGCTGAAGTGCCCTTGAACAAGGCATTGAACCACTACGATGAAATGTGTTCTATGAGCAGGGCCTGGCTGGAAACAAGTTCTTGAGCTTAGCCCAGATACCCTGGGTAAATATAGTAATCATTTCATTTCATTTCATTTCAATCCGTTCTCATGCGCCTGTTTTTTGTTATTGTGTGTTTTGTAATTTGTGCCAGTGTTGAAATATAAATAGCCCTATAGTAGGCTACCCAAATTATCTTTGATTTATTGGGGCGCAATTCAATTTTAGTCAAAGTGACTCTCTCTCTCTCTCTCTCTCTCTCTCTCCCCCCCCCCTCTCTCTCTCTCTCTCTCCCCCCCTCTCTCTCTCTCTCTCTCCCCGCCCCCTCTCTCTCTCTCTCTCTCGCTCTCTCTCCCCCCCCTCTCTCTCTCTCTCTCTCTCCTGCCTCTCTCTCTCCCCCCCCCCTCTCTCTCTCTCTCTCTCTCTCCTGCCTCTCTCTCTCTCCCCCCCCCCTCTCTCTCTCTCTCTCTCTCTCTCTACCTGTCTGCAACAAGGCTGTACCATCTCCCAGAACAAGTGGGGAGGTTTACGTTTGACGTGTGTGTGTGTGTGTGTGGTGTGTGTGTGTGTGTGTGTGTGTGTGTGTGTGTGTGTGTGTGTGTGTGTGTGTGTGCGTGTGCGTGTGCGTGTGTGTGTGCGTGCGTGCGTGTGAGGGATTATTATGGATGAACGTAAATACAAATTCCATGTTGTATTAATTAATTAGCACTGGTCTCCATTCAATTCAATTCAATTCAAAGGGCTGAGGCAGCGGTGGCCGAACGGTTTGCGCAGCGGTCTTGTTATCGGAAGGTCGCCAGTTCGAATCCCCGGACCGGCACGTTAAAATTACCACCGCTGAAGTGCCCTTGAGCAAGGAATTGAACCCCTACCATGAAATGTTCTATGAGCAGGGTCTGGCTGTAAACAAGCATCTCGAGCTTAGTCCATTCACCCTGGGTAAACAAAGAGCTTTGCTTACTTTGCTTTGCTTTATTGGTATGAGAAAACATATGTTTACATTGCCAAAGCAAAAGGTGGAATAATAGAATAGCCTACAATAATAATAATAATAGAATAGCCTACAATCAAACAAAATGTGTAGCCTACAATTGAAAGTCAGAATCTTCAATAAATCAATGTCTAAATCTATGTACGATGACATAGATATAATATAAAAAAGGCCGATCTACATACAAGCTCACAACATGAAACCGAGTCAAACTCCACAACTCCAAGTGCTTGTCGGGGTGACAGCTCCCCAGTTCAACTATGATTATGTTTGGGGGTCCCCAGTTCAACTATGATTATGTTTGGGGGTCCCCAGTTCAATATGATTCTCTTTGGGGGTCCCCAGTTCAACTATGATTATGTTTGGGGTCCCCAGTTCAACTGTGATTATGTTTGGGGGTCCCCAGTTCAACTATGATTATGTTTGGGGGTCCCCAGTTCAAATATGATTATGTTTGGGGGTCCCCAGTTCAATATGATTATTTTTATGGGGGTCCCCAGTTCAACTATGATTATGTTTGGGGGTCCCCAGTTCAATTATGATTATGTTTGGGGGTCCCCAGTTCAAATATGATTATGTTTGGGGGTCCCCAGTTCAATATGATTCTTTTATGGGGGTCCCCAGTTCAACTACGATTATGTTTGGGGGTCCCCAGTTCAAATATGATTATGTTTGGGGGACCCCAGTTCAACTGTGATTATGTTTGGGGGTCCCCAGTTCAACTATGATTATGTTTGGGGGTCCCCAGTTCAAATATGATTATGTTTGGGGGTCCCCAGTTCAATATGATTCTGTTTGGGGGTCCCCAGTTCAACTGTGATTATGTTTGGGGGTCCCCAGTTCAATATGATTCTGTTTGGGGTCCCCAGTTCAACTATGATTATGTTTGGGGTCCCCAGTTCAACTGTGATTATGTTTGGGGGTCCCCAGTTCAACTATGATTATGTTTGGGAGTCCCCAGTTCAAATATGATTATGTTTGGGGGTCCCCAGTTCAATATGATTCTGTTTGGGGGTCCCCAGTTCAACTGTGATTATGTTTGGGGGTCCCCAGTTCAATATGATTCTGTTTGGGGGTCCCCAGTTCAACTATGATTATGTTTGGGGTCCCCAGTTCAACTGTGATTATGTTTGGGGTCCCCAGTTCAAATATGATTATGTTTGGGGTCCCCAGTTCAACTACGATTATGTTTGGGGGTCCCCAGTTCAAATATGATTATGTTTGGGGGACCCCAGTTCAACTGTGATTATGTTTGGGGGTCCCCAGTTCAACTATGATTATGTTTGGGGGTCCCCAGTTCAACTATGATTATGTTTGGGGGTCTCCAGTTCAACTGTGATTATGTTTGGGGGTCCCCAGTTCAACTATGATTATGTTTGGGGGTCCCCAGTTCAAACATGATTATGTTTGGGGGTCCCCAGTTCAAATATGATTATGTTTGGGGGTCCCCAGTTCAAATATGATTATGTTTGGGGGTCCCCAATTCAAATATGATTATGTTTGGGGGTCCCCAGTTCAAATATGTTTTTGTTGTTGTTTTTTTGTTGTTGGTCTTTTTTTTTGGGGGGGGGGGGGGGATGTAGACAAGGGCAGATGGGTATGGAGGCTAAGGGCTGGGTAATGACAGCCTGGGTATGGAGGCTAAGGGCTGGGTAATGACAGCCAGGGTATGGAGGCTAAGGGATGGGTAATGACAGCCAGGGTATGGAGGCTAAGGGCTGGGTAATGACAGCCTGGGTATGGAGGCTAAGGGATGGGTAATGACAGCCTGGGTATGGAGGCTAAGGGCTGGGTAATGACAGCCTGGGTATGGAGGCTAAGGGCTGGGTAATGACAGCCAGGGTATGGAGGCTAAGGGATGGGTAATGACAGCCAGGGTATGGAGGCTAAGGGCTGGGTAATGACAGCCTGGGTATGGAGGCTAAGGGATGGGTAATGACAGCCTGGGTATGGAGGCTAAGGGCTGGGTAATGACAGCCTGGGTATGGAGGCTAAGGGCTGGGTAATGACAGCCTGGGTATGGAGGCTAAGGGATGGGTAATGACAGCCTGGGTATGGAGGCTAAGGGCTGGGTAATGACAGCCTGGG
This sequence comes from Electrona antarctica, assembly GCF_951216825.1. Lineage (NCBI taxonomy): Eukaryota > Metazoa > Chordata > Actinopteri > Myctophiformes > Myctophidae > Electrona > Electrona antarctica. Next base: position 12,538 of record NW_027637225.1, read on the forward strand.
TATGGAGGCTAAGGGATGGGTAATGACAGCCTGGGTATGGAGGCTAAGGGATGGGTAATGACAGCCTGGGTATGGAGGCTAAGGGCTGGGTAATGACAGCCAGGGTATGGAGGCTAAGGGATGGGTAATGACAGCCAGGGTATGGAGGCTAAGGGCTGGGTAATGACAGCCTGGGTATGGAGGCTAAGGGCTGGGTAATGACAGCCTGGGTATGGAGGCTAAGGGATGGGTAATGACAGCCTGGGTATGGAGGCTAAGGGATGGGTAATGACAGCCTGGGTATGGAGGCTAAGGGATGGGTAATGACAGCCTGGGTATGGAGGCTAAGGGCTGGGTAATGACAGCCTGGGTATGGAGGCTAAGGGCTGGGTAATGACAGCCTGGGTATGGAGGCTAAGGGATGGGTAATGACAGCCTGGGTATGGAGGCTAAGGGCTGGGTAATGACAGCCTGGGTATGGAGGCTAAGGGCTGGGTAATGACAGCCTGGGTATGGAGGCTAAGGGATGGGTAATGACAGCCTGGGTATGGAGGCTAAGGGATGGGTAATGACAGCCTGGGTATGGAGGCTAAGGGATGGGTAATGACAGCCTGGGTATGGAGGCTAAGGGATGGGTAATGACAGCCTGGGTATGGAGGCTAAGGGATGGGTAATGACAGCCTGGGTATGGAGGCTAAGGGATGGGTAATGACAGCCTGGGTATGGAGGCTAAGGGATGGGTAATGACAGCCTGGGTATGGAGGCTAAGGGCTGGGTAATGACAGCCTGGGTATGGAGGCTAAGGGCTGGGTAATGACAGCCTGGGTATGGAGGCTAAGGGATGGGTAATGACAGCCTGGGTATGGAGGCTAAGGGCTGGGTAATGACAGCCTGGGTATGGAGGCTAAGGGCTGGGTAATGACAGCCTGGGTATGGAGGCTAAGGGCTGGGTAATGACAGCCTGGGTATGGAGGCTAAGGGATGGGCAACTTTGATGTATTCATGCCCTTAACTTTGATGAAAATGATTTAATGCCCTTAATGCCCTATATAGTAAAAGTTTTTAATTGGAATCCTGAATAATTGCTATTTTTTTATTGGAATCCTGAAAAGTTAAAATTGTATTTAATTTTAAATGCATTTAGTTATTCTTATTATGTTAATTGTATGAACTACAAATGCATTGGACATAATAATAGAGAATGTAATTAAAGCGGTTCATGTTTGCATGTTTTGGAATTGACGATATTCAGGCCGCGGCCATCTTGCCAACAAGGTGCAACCTTAGAGTATAACCCATTCATCCAACAAGGTGCAACCTTAGAGTATAACCCATTCATCCAACCTTAGAGTATAACCCATTCATCCAACCTTAGAGTATAACCCATTCATCCAACCTTAGAGTATAACCCATTCATCCAACCTTAGAGTATAACCCATTCATCCAACCTTAGAGTATAACCCATTCATCCAACCTTAGAGTGTAACCCATTCATCCAACCTTAGAGTATAACCCATTCATCCAACAAGGTGCAACCTTAGAGTATAACCCATTCATCCAACAAGGTGCAACCTTAGAGTATAACCCATTCATCCAACCTTAGAGTATAACCCATTCATCCAACCTTAGAGTATAACCCATTCATCCAACCTTAGAGTGTAACCCATTCATCCAACCTTAGAGTATAACCCATTCATCCAACAAGGTGCAACCTTAGAGTATAACCCATTCATCCAACCTTAGAGTGTAACCCATTCATCCAACCTTAGAGTATAACCCATTCATCCAACCTTAGAGTATAACCCATTCATCCAACCTTAGAGTATAACCCATTCATCCAACCTTAGAGTATAACCCATTCATCCAACCTTAGAGTATAACCCATTCATCCAACCTTAGAGTATAACCCATTCATCCAACCTTAGAGTATAACCCATTCATCCAACCTTAGAGTATAACCCATTCATCCAACCTTAGAGTATAACCCATTCATCCAACCTTAGAGTATAACCCATTCATCCAACCTTAGAGTATAACCCATTCATCCAACCTTAGAGTATAACCCATTCATCCAACCTTAGAGTATAACCCATTCATCCAACCTTAGAGTATAACCCATTCATCCAACCTTAGAGTATAACCCATTCATCCAAACAGAAAAGCCCTCTCTAATTGTATTAAACAACGTCAAACTCACCAACATAAGCCTATCTCACAGAATTTCCCCGCCCCCTTAATACGCCCCCTTTCGGGGTTAGTGGTGATAGCGTGACGTCACTCCATAGACGCTACATGTTAACAGAGGTAATTTAAGAAGTCTACAACTTTTGTTTTCTCAAGGTAAGGTTTGTTCTATCTGTTCGAGCTGATTTACCATCTTGTTTGCTTCATAATAATATTGGTCTGTCACATTTTTACATTAGAAAATGTACTTAGATTCTCCAGAGAAAAAAACGTGTAAATGCTAATGTTAAATGACACCATATATCTACCGGAAGGGGGTGTGGAAAGCGGGCTGTGAGATAGGCCTATTGCAGCTGTATACGGAAAGCCTGAATTATCCTCTTTCAATCTGTAAAGTTTTTGTTCCATAAAAATCCACTGTAGACGTTAGATAGATGTTATGAGCTCGTTTCTGTCAAGAAATTCTGTGCAGGTTATTTTTTTCCAAGTGTCAAGAGTTTGGGAGCGCTCGATCACTCAACAGCCCTGCTACCACCTGTTTGGGAGCGCTCGATCACTCAACAGCCCTGCTACCACCTGTTTGGGAGCGCTCGATCACTCAACAGCCCTGCTACCACCTGTTTGGGAGCGCTCGATCACTCAACAGCCCTGCTACCACCTGTTTGGGAGCGCTCGATCACTCAACAGCCCTGCTACCACCTGTTTGGGAGCGCTCGATCACTCAACAGCCCTGCTACCACCTGTTTGGGAGTGCTCGATCACTCAACAGCCCTGCTACCACCTGTTTGGGAGCGCTCGATCACTCAACAGCCCTGCTACCACCTGTTTGGGAGCGCTCGATCACTCAACAGCCCTGCTACCACCTGTTTGGGAGCGCTCGATCACTCAACAGCCCTGCTACCACCTGTTTGGGAGCGCTCGATCACTCAACAGCCCTGCTACCACCTGTTTGGGAGCGCTCGATCACTCAACAGCCCTGCTACCACCTGTTTGGGAGCGCTCGATCACTCAACAGCCCTGCTACCACCTGTTTGGGAGCGCTCGATCACTCAACAGCCCTGCTACCACCTGTTTGGGAGCGCTCGATCACTCAACAGCCCTGCTACCACCTGTTTTGGAGCGCTCGATCACTCAACAGCCCTGCTACCACCTGTTTGGGAGCGCTCGATCACTCAACAGCCCTGCTACCACCTGTTTGGGAGCGCTCGATCACTCAACAGCCCTGCTACCACCTGTTTGGGAGCGCTCGATCACTCAACAGCCCTGCTACCACCTGTTTGGGAGCGCTCGATCACTCAACAGCCCTGCTACCACCTGTTTGGGAGCGCTCGATCACTCAACAGCCCTGCTACCACCTGTTTTGAATTAGCACATAATGCAGGGGGCAGCAGGAGGTTGCTTTACTGATAACGAGTGCTTCCAAACGGCAATGTTGTTGGTCAGTTTGACGCTGTTTACAATCAGATAGGACTTTTCTGTTTGGGTGAATGGGCTGCCGATGGGAAGTAGCACCTAGTTAGCACCTTAGCTGGCAAGAAGGCAGCGGTCTGAATATGGCCCAAGAGGAGAATTAGCAAGAGAGGCCAACTTTGCTCTACTTCCTGTATCTGCGTGAGGTGGGCGGTAACATTATTAGGAGACGGGAAGAATGTTGGAGTCTATTCACGCTGGGCAAGGCCTGAGTCTGTCGACAGGACGCTGGGCAAGGCATGAGTCTGTCGACAGGACGCTGGTCAAGGCCTGAGTCTGTCGACAGGACGCTGGGCAAGGCCTGAGTCTGTCGACAGGACGCTGGGCAAGGCCTGAGTCTGTCGACAGGTTGCTGGGCAAGGCCTGATTCTGTCGACAGGTTGCTGGGCAAGGCATGAGTCTGTCGACAGGACACTGGGCAAGGCATGAGTCTGTCGACAGGTTGCTGGGCAAGGCCTGAGTCTGTCGACAGGTTGCTGTTAGCATGGCATGAGTCTGTCGACAGGTTGCTGTTAGCATGGCATGAGTCTGTCGACAGGACGCTGGGCAAGGCATGAGTCTGTCGACAGGTTGCTGGTCAAGGCCTGAGTCTGTCGACAGGTTGCTGGTCAAGGCCTGAGTCTGTCGACAGGTTGCTGGGCAAGGCATGAGTCTGTCGACAGTACGCTGGGCAAGGCATGAGTCTGTCGACAGGTTGCTGGGCAAGGCCTGAGTCTGTCGACAGGTTGCTGGTCAAGGCATGAGTCTGTCGACAGGTTGCTGGGCAAGGCCTGAGTCTGTCGACAGGTTGCTGGGCAAGGCCTGAGTCTGTCGACAGGTTGCTGGGCAAGGCATGAGTCTGTCGACAGGACGCTGGGCAAGGCATGAGTCTGTCGACAGGACGCTGGGCAAGGCATGAGTCTGTCGACAGGTTGCTGGGCAAGGCATGAGTCTGTCGACAGGTTGCTGGGCAAGGCCTGAGTCTGTCGACAGGACGCTGGGCAAGGCATGAGTCTGTCGACAGGTTGCTGGGCAAGGCCTGAGTCTGTCGACAGGTTGCTGGGCAAGGCCTGAGTCTGTCGACAGGTTGCTGGGCAAGGCCTGAGTCTGTCGACAGGACGCTGGTCAAGGCCTGAGTCTGTCGACAGGTTGCTGGTCAAGGCCTGAGTCGACAGGTTGCTGGTCAAGGCCTGAGTCGACAGGTTGCTGGTCAAGGCCTGAGTCGACAGGTCCCTGGGCAAGGCCTGAGCCTTGCCCAGGGACCTGATGAAAGGCCATGCCTATGTATATGTATTTCTTGGGAAAATGACACGATGGGAACTCATTTTACCCACTTTTTACTTGTAAAACTGTGTTGTGACAATACATTTGATTCTGAATTGTAACAGAAATCAATAATATATCAGTATTCTTAGTGAAACTTGAAGAACTTACAGCAATGTAAAATTGCATTAAAATCGAATGAAACACGTTCATTAAATAAAAGTACACGGGCTAATCAGCATGTTTCCATGTTAAGCTGATGAAGATGGAGCAAAAAATAAAAAATAAAGACATCAAAAGCCAACTAGATAAAGTTCCCCCCGGGGCACAGGGTCTCCACCAGGGCAGGTCAGGTTGTGGCCTCCTGGTGGCGCTATAATAGGCCAATGTGAAAAGGGTGCCATTTCTTCTTACGCCTTGGATGGCAATTGGATGATTTGAGGCATTTTGTTCCAAAAAATGTGTTTTGCAAAAATCCACCTGTTGGTGGCGCTATAACAGGCCAATGTGAAAAGGGTGGAATATATTCCTCAGCCTAGTAGGAAAGTCTGTGAAAGATTTCACGTAAATTGCACGCTGCGTTCATGATTTGAGGCTTTTTGTTCAAAACAGGCCAATCCTGCCAACTTAGAAAGCCAATGTTAGCCAATTAGGATGGAATCTGAAATATGGGACAGATCCGGCATGAACACATGACTATAGAGATAGTGTGTAACTGTTTGGACAGAATCTGGAGGAGTAATATAAAAAAATGTGTTTTTCAAAAGTCGGCCTCCTGGTGGCGCTATAAAAGGCCGTTCTGGAACATTTGGGTACACGGACACACACGGACACACGGACACACACGGACGGAGTGCAAAACATACTCTCTCCCCATGCCTTCGGCCTGGTGGAGACAAAAAGGGTGAAACCACTGGATAGCTTTAGACCTTAATTTTTCATGAATTGGTTATTTAACGCATGGACTTAATGGATCTCATGCATGGACTTACAGAGGGAAGAAAATACATAATGAAATAACTATTTGAAACATGAAGGTCTCCCCATTCTTTAGAATATTAGAAGTAGGCTACGTTATCCGTCACCAGAAGCAGGGAAGTGTGTGTTTTCACTGAGTCATGGAGTTTGAAGTGGAATGGGCTCATATGGGCTCATGTTGTCTCCAAATAAATATGAAACATCTAAACGTTGAATCAAGTAACCTATTAACTGTCTGGCGTGCACACAGAGTAGACATGTGAAGTGTTTTACTGTGAATTTCCCCTTTCAGTATACACTACTTGAGGAAAAGTACTTACCATATTGTGCGAATATAAGACAACTCTGATTATAAGACGACCCCCATAAGACTCATTTGTGGAAAGAGAACATTGAATGTCAAATAGTCTAGACCCCCGATTATAATACGACCCAGTTTTTTTTAGGATATTTCCTTTATATTGAGACCAATAGGGTAGTTACTTACCCCACATTTCAATTTCTTTATAAGTGGACCATTTGACTAAGAGAGGGGATTGTCAGCCGGTTAACTACACTATACTAGCAAAGACAACCTACGGTAAATGTTAATAAATGGTGCATTTATATAGCGCCTTTATCCAAGGCGATTTACAGAGATTGTGCATTACATTCACCCATTCACACACACATTCACACACCTTTACATAGATTGTGCATTACATTCACCCATTCACACACACATTCACACACCTTTACATAGACTGTGCATTACATTCACCCATTCACACACACATTCACACACCTTTACATAGATTGTGCATTACATTCACCCATTCACACACACATTCACACACCTTTACATAGATTGTGCATTACATTCACCCATTCACACACACATTCACACACCGATGGTGGAGGAAACCATGCAAGGCACCAACCTGCACATCAGGAGCAATTAGGGGTTCAGTGTCTTGCTCAAGGACACTTCGACACTAACTCTGGGGGAGCCCGCAGGGTTGAAACTGGCAACCTTGCAGTTACCATCCAGCCACTCTACCGCCGCCACCGCAATAAATCATACAAATGTGTTCATGAAGTTGGCTGATCCATCATGTACACATTCATGAATTGTAGAAGGCGTTATTGTATCACAGAAGTTAGAGTCCACAGAAGACATGTAAATATGAAATAAATGCTTAAACATGTAGCTAGGTGTAATGTTAGAGTCCACAGAAGACATGTAAATATGAAATAAATGCTTAAACATGTAGCTAGGTGTAATGTTAGAGTCCACAGAAGTGAACCTTTCAAGTCTGTTTTCTCAACTCGCTGTTTCTCTGCAAGACATTACTCTATAAGCCATATCTCTAAAAAACTTCAAAATAATCCAATGGCAGTCCCTCCCTCAGTCAAATTTAGTCACAAATATTGCACTTTTACTTCACCACAATTATTTGACAACTTTAGTTACTTTGTAGATTTTGAAATTGCCTTGTTGTTCAAATGTGCTGCCTGTATATATACATTTGCAATGCGTTATAAGACTTTACGCAATTCTGAGTGTTAGAGATTATAATGCTATATTTTGTCTTCGAGCGATAGATGACCTGTGCTTAAGGACAGACACTTGAAGCTGGGTTAATCTGAAGCGATTTGAGAGTCTTTTCTCTGCCATGAATGGATGGCCTGGAAAAGCCTAGGGGAAGCAATTCATGGATACAAGCCACACAGCCAATACCCCTCATAAACAATGTGCGTGTGTGTGAGCGTGTATGTGTGTGTGTGTGTGTGTGTGTGTGTGTGTGTGTGTGTGTGTGTGTGTGTGTGTGTGTGTGTGTGTGTGTGTGTGTGTGTGTGTCTGTGTGTGTATACCATGCAAGACCGGATGATAAAATCTGAAAAAGTCTTATTCCGGTTTGTGGTTTCCGGCTTTTTCGGCATCATATTGTTTTGCCCCCCCCCCCCCCAGCCGCTACGAGTTGGAATAAAAGATGGATAAACCAAACAAACTATTCCAAGAAGCACGTGTCGGATGGAAGAGGCAGTCGTCTGCATTTTGTCTTTGCTATTAGAACACATTTCAGTCAGTCTCTTTCAAGTACATGCACTATATGCACGTATGTGTTTGTGTGCGTGCGTGTGTGCGTGCACATGCCTCTGTGTAACGCCCGGGATTCGAACTCGGGCCTCCCGCGTGAAAGTCCAACATCTTAACCACTAGACCAAAGGGACATCCCCCTGGACCGGGGGAGATATTAGACTGTTGAGGCCATCAGGCAGAGGCTCTGAGCCACTCTGCTACATGTGCGTGTGTGCGTGCGTGCGTGCGTGCGTGCGTGCGTGCGTGCGTGCGTGCGTGCGTGCGTGCGTGCGTGCGTGCTATAGGTTAATAATTTGCATCAGTTCTGAAGGTTTCCCTCCTTTGTGACAAAGCGTCTTGTAGACACTAGTGACACGTCCTTGAGAAGATTAAACAAGAGCCTCTATACATCTGCTTACACTTTTAATGACAGAATGACAAGGAGACTCTGAGTTGATCTATAAACCATCTACAGTATAAACCATCTACAGTATAAACCATCTACAGTATGGAGACTCTGAGTTGATCTATAAACCATCTACAGTATGGAGACTCTGAGTTGATCTATAAACCATCTACAGTATACAGAATGACAAGGAGACTCTGAGTTGATCTATAAACCATCTACAGTATACAGAATGACAAGGAGACTCTGAGTTGATCTATAAACCATCTACAGTATAAACCATCTACAGTATACACAGAATGACAAGGAGACTCTGAGTTGATCTATAAACCATCTACAGTATACAGAATGACAAGGAGACTCTGAGTTGATCTATAAACCATCTACAGTATACAGAATGACAAGGAGACTCTGCGTTGATCTATAAACCATCTACAGTATACACAGAATGACAAGGAGACTCTGAGTTGATCTATAAACCATCTACAGTATAAACCATCTACAGTATACACAGAATGACAAGGAGACTCTGAGTTGATCTATAAACCATCTACAGTATACAGAATGACAAGGAGACTCTGAGTTGATCTATAAACCATCTACAGTATACAGAATGACAAGGAGACTCTGAGTTGATCTATAAACCATCTACAGTATACAGAATGACAAGGAGACTCTGAGTTGATCTATAAACCATCTACAGTATACAGAATGACAAGGAGACTCTGAGTTGATCTATAAACCATCTACAGTATAGAGACTCTGAGTTGATCTATAAACCATCTACAGTATACAGAATGACAAGGAGACTCTGAGTTGATCTATAAACCATCTACAGTATACAGAATGACAAGGAGACTCTGAGTTGATCTATAAACCATCTACAGTATACACAGAATGACAAGGAGACTCTGAGTTGATCTATAAACCATCTACAGTATACAGAATGACAGAATGACAAGGAGACTCTGAGTTGATCTATAAACCATCTACAGTATACAGAATGACAAGGAGACTCTGAGTTGATCTATAAACCATCTACAGTATAAACCATCTACAGTATACACAGAATGACAAGGAGACTCTGAGTTGATCTATAAACCATCTACAGTATACAGAATGACAAGGAGACTCTGAGTTGATCTATAAACCATCTACAGTATGGAGACTCTGAGTTGATCTATAAACCATCTACAGTATGGAGACTCTGAGTTGATCTATAAACCATCTACAGTATACACCACTCCACAAGGAGACTCTGCGTTGATCTATAAACCATCTACAGTATACAGAATGACAAGGAGACTCTGAGTTGATCTATAAACCATCTACAGTATACAGAATGACAGAATGACAAGGAGACTCTGAGTTGATCTATAAACCATCTACAGTATACAGAATGACAGAATGACAAGGAGACTCTGAGTTGATCTATAAACCATCTACAGTATTTACACCACTCCACATTTCACAGACATTCTTCTCGTGTTCCTGTTGTTTGTTTCAACGTTAGGAATGAAGTGATGGCAAAACATTCATCTCCACCATATATGTCATGCAGTGCTAATGTTTTCCTCAAGTGTGTGTGTGTGTGTGTGTGTGTGTGTGTGTGTGTGTGTGTGTGTGTGTGTGTGTGTGTGCGTGTGCGTGCGTGCGTGCGTGCGTGGGGGAGGGGGGTGCCTGTATTTGTGCTAATATAATCAATCAACTAACTTTATAAACAGAGTTAATCGCCTTGGTTTGAGCGTCTCTGCCAGCCTGTTTGTTCGAGGCGTTGGAGAGTGACGAATAGGGTTCCCATTCCGACAGAGAGAATACACAAATTAGACAGTCAACAACAGAATTGGAACAGATTGATGATAATTTCTCCGCCGTCGCGCCGTTTATCTCCGTGGGGTTTTGTTGGATTGTTTGCTCGTGGTTGTGGGAGCTGGACAACGAGCATCGTGTGTGTGTGTGTGTGTGTGTGTGTGTGTGTGTGTGTGTGTGTGTGTGTGTGTGTGTGTGTGTGTGTGTGTGTGTGTGTGTGTGTGTGTGTGTGCGTGTGCGTGTGCGTGTGTGTGTGTGTGTGCATGCCCTCCCTCGTGTGTGCTCGCCGGTGCTTTGGTGAGTGTGCCGGTCGACTGCAAATGATTCATTCTTTAACCCTGACATACACAAAGGAAACTTATCATCATATATGCAGCGGGACGGTCAATACACCACAGTCAATAAGCTATTAGCAATCCAAACACTGCAGTGAAATAGAGAATGTTCTTGTTGCACACAATGGCATCGGCACATTCCAGGAATAAAGGACAAGGAATCGGTCAAATAATGTAGGGAGAGACCTGTGTGATGGCAGGCCTGTGCGATGGGCCTGTGCGACGGCAGGCCTGTGAAATGGGCCTGTGTGACGGCAGGCCTGTGCGATGGGCCTGTGCGACGGGCCTGTGCGACGGGCCTGTGCGACGGCAGGCCTGTGCGATGGGCCTGTGCGACGGGCCTGTGCGACGGGCCTGTGCGACGGGCCTGTGCGACGGCAGGCCTGTGCGATGGGCCTGTGCGACGGGCCTGTGCGACGGGCCTGTGCGACGGGCCTGTGCGACGGCAGGCCTGTGCGATGGGCCTGTGCGACGGCAGGCCTGTGAAATGGGCCTGTGCGACGGCAGGCCTGTGAAATGGGCCTGTGCGATGGGCCTGTGCGACGGGCCTGTGCGATGGGCCTGTGCGACGGGCCTGTGCGACGGCAGGCCTGTGAAATGGGCCTGTGTGACGGCAGGCCTGTGCGATGGGCCTGTGCGATGGGCCTGTGCGACGGGCCTGTGCGACGGCAGGCCTGTGCGATGGGCCTGTGCGATGGGCCTGTGCGACGGCAGGCCTGTGCAATGTCACATGCAAGTCTTTTAACTTTCAAATCAAATCAATTCAAATCAATCGTTATGTATCGTTGTCTGTGACTCCGGCGGCAGCAACCCAAACTGCACTGTTTCACATTAGTAAATTTCAACTGTTGCTGAGGATGCACTTAAGCCATTCTGGACGGGGAACCCCTTTTGGTGTTTTAAGCATTATGTTATGCTTTAGCTATTGAAAAATAGCAGATCTACAAGCTCATAGCTAACACTCGGTGCCGCGCTATGAGCTTGTAGATCTGCTATTTTCGAGAGAAAAAAATGTGGCACAAACCTTTGAATATATAGGAATATATAGGAATATATATTTTTTCAGAGCGAACGTTTTTTAACTCAAATCTTTGCTTCTGTGGGGGGGGGGGGGGGGGGGGGGTCCCTGGAACAACATATTTTCAGATGGGGGTCGGCGGCCAAATACATATATTCTTGGGCGTCCTTGACATGAAAAAGGTAGAGAACCACTGACATAGAAACACACTGTAGGTTTTTCAGAAAACTGTCAGGATTTAGAAGACATTTTGTAGAGTCGTCCTCAGGTCTGAACAGGTTAAAGTATAAATGCACTTAACGCAAACTGAAACTCATGAACCCAAGCATCCCCGAAGCCAGGGAGGCCATCCCTATCCCGAGGCCATCCCTATCCCGAGGCCATCCCTATCCCGAGGCCATCCCTATCCCGAGGCCATCCCTATCCCGAGGCCCCCCTTAGGCCATCCCTATCCCGAGGCCATCCCTATCCCGAGGCCATCCCTATCCCGAGGCCATCCCTATCCCGAGGCCATCCCTATCCCGAGGCCATCCCTATCGCCATCCCTATCCCGAGGCCATCCCTATCCCGAGGCCATCCCTATCCCGAGGCCATCCCTATCCCGAGGCCATCCCTATCCCGAGGCCATCCCTATCCCGAAGCCATCCCTATCCTGAGGCCCCCCTTAGGCCATCCCTATCCCGAGGCCATCCCTATCCCGAGGCCATCCCTATCCCGAGGCCATCCCTATCCCGAGGCCATCCCTATCCCGAGGCCATCCCTATCCCGAGGCCATCCCTATCCCGAGGCCATCCCTATCCCGAGGCCATCCCTATCCCGAAGCCATCCCTATCCCGAGGCCATCCCTATCCCGAGGCCATCCCTATCCCGAGGCCATCCCTATCCCGAAGCCATCCCTATCCCGAAGCCATCCCTATCCCGAGGCCCCCCTTAGGCCATCCCTATCCCGAGGCCATCCCTATCCCGAGGCCATCCCTATCCCGAGGCCCCCCTTAGGCCATCCCTATCCCGAGGCCATCCCTATCCCGAGGCCATCCCTATCCCGAGGCCATCCCTATCCCGAAGCCATCCCTATCCCGAGGCCATCCCTATCCCGAGGCCCCCCTTAGGCCATCCCTATCCCGAGGCCATCCCTATCCCGAGGCCCCCCTTAGGCCATCCCTATCCCGAGGCCATCCCTATCCCGAGGCCATCCCTATCCCGAGGCCCCCCTTAGGCCATCCCTATCCCGAGGCCATCCCTATCCCGAGGCCATCCCTATCCCGAGGCCCCCCTTAGGCCATCCCTATCCCGAGGCCATCCCTATCCCGAAGCCATCCCTATCCCGAGGCCCCCCTTAGGCCATCCCTATCCCGAGGCCATCCCTATCCCGAGGCCATCCCTATCCCGAGGCCATCCCTATCCCGAGGCCATCCCTATCCCGAAGCCATCCCTATCCCGAGGCCATCCCTATCCCGAGGCCCCCCTTAGGCCATCCCTATCCCGAGGCCATCCCTATCCCGAGGCCCCCCTTAGGCCATCCCTATCCCGAGGCCATCCCTATCCCGAGGCCATCCCTATCCCGAGGCCCCCCTTAGGCCATCCCTATCCCGAGGCCATCCCTATCCCGAGGCCATCCCTATCCCGAGGCCATCCCTATCCCGAGGCCATCCCTATCCCGAGGCCCCCCTTAGGCCATCCCTATCCCGAGGCCATCCCTATCCCGAGGCCATCCCTATCCCGAGGCCCCCCTTAGGCCATCCCTATCCCGAGGCCATCCCTATCCCGAAGCCATCCCTATCCCGAGGCCCCCCTTAGGCCATCCCTATCCCGAGGCCATCCCTATCCCGAGGCCATCCCTATCCCGAGGCCCCCCTTAGGCCATCCCTATCCCGAGGCCATCCCTATCCCGAGGCCATCCCTATCCCGAGGCCATCCCTATCCCGAGGCCATCCCTATCCCGAAGCCATCCCTATCCCGAGGCCCCCCTTAGGCCATCCCTATCCCGAGGCCATCCCTATCCCGAGGCCATCCCTATCCCGAGGCCATCCCTATCCCGAGGCCATCCCTATCCCGAGGCCATCCCTATCCCGAGGCCATCCCTATCCCGAGGCCATCCCTATCCCGAGGCCATCCCTATCCCGAGGCCCCCCTTAGGCCATCCCTATCCCGAGGCCATCCCTATCCCGAGGCCATCCCTATCCCGAGGCCATCCCTATCCCGAGGCCCCCCTTAGGCCATCCCTATCCCGAGGCCATCCCTATCCCGAGGCCATCCCTATCCCGAGGCCATCCCTATCCCGAGGCCCCCCTTAGGCCATCCCTATCCCGAGGCCATCCCTATCCCGAGGCCATCCCTATCCCGAGGCCATCATTTAGCCGAAAATAGCAGATGTACAAGGTCACGCGTGACGTCATCATGACGCATGGTGAGTCTGTAGATCCGCTTTGTTTGGCAAAGACATGGCGTACAAAATAATAATTTGATAAGGATAAACTCCTGTGGAGCCCTGTTCAATGAAGTTGAATTGTTGTTGTTGCAGTTTACTATGAAAACCTGCAAAACCTGTCAGTCAGTCCGTCAGTCACGCTACAACCTGTCAGTCAGTCCGTCAGTCACGCTAAAACCTGTCAGTCAGTCACGCTAAAACCTGTCAGTCAGTCTGTCAGTCACGCCTCGTGTCACGCTTCATATATGGCCAATACATAATTAATTCCGTATGTTGATCTGACCTCATCTGACCTCATCAAACCCTGTACACTCAAGGCACTTCTCCCGATGCCACCGTTTGTATCTCCATATATGGAGCTGACCCGTTCTGACATTCCATATGTTGATCTGACCTCGTCAAACCCTGTACACTCAAGACACGTTCCATATATGGAGATCTAAGGATCTCCCCTGATAACCATGCAGTGTGGTTGCCGTGACGCGAGTCACACTTGCAAATGAACCAGGTTGGTATACAACACATGGATCTCCATATATGGAGCTGACTATCATCACCTGGATCTCCATATGTGGAGCTGGCTATCATCACCTGGATCTGAAGATCACGACACTGACCTCATCGAACCCTGGATAGCCATACATGGTTTGACATATTAGATCAAGTTGCTGCGAGAGTGACGTCTAGCCTAGTAACTAGATCATAATATGGAGCCGGCCAGCAACTCTACATCTGACCTCACTGGCACCAGATTAATAGTTTAATCTCAACTGTGCTATTTTAAGGAGCTTTGTTGTTTCAGCGCGACCTGGCCCTATAGGTATTTCTACTTTGTTAAACCTTATATTATAGGGTTTAAGAGCCAAAGCCTTCCTCAATCAATCCGTCCATCCATTGATTGTTCATTGTTATTGCTATACTTTTGAGTTTGACTCCGACTCCCTTGACATTTTGGCATAAAATAATTGAACAACAAACAACAAATACATGCTTTCTACCATTATTGCGAACGCAGTGATTGCGAACGCAGTGATTGCGAACGCAGTGAGCAT
>NW_027637225.1:30000-45000 GCF_951216825.1 Electrona antarctica
AAACATGCGATATGTAAAAAGCATTTATCGCGAAACATGCGTAAGCTAAGAACGTGACTAGAACATATCTATATAATGACACTATACATATAAACTATAACTAGAACATATCTATATAATGACACTATACATATAAACTACACATATGCTATACTATGCTGTACATATATACTATGAAGTGCTATGACTACTATACACTATATACTATGAAGTGCTATGACTACATACAATGCACTTATTGTGCTGTCTACATGACATGCTATAAGTCTGTTTCAAATGCTATATAAGTCTAAGAAGTGCTGTCTAAGGTGCTGTCTAAGACACACACACACACACACACACACACACACACACACACACACACACACACACACACACACACACACACACACACACACACACACACACACACACACACCTTTTTTAGTCGTAGTCTCTTCAATATAGTTAATTTAGTTTTAGTCGTAGTCTCTTCAATATAGTTCATTTTTTTTTTTTTTCAACAATATATTTATTTTCCTTTTTACACACAAATGACAATACACATATACAAAAAACAACAATGAACAGTACAAGACAATTACTGATATAAAGAAAGCAAAACAACAATAACCAAAAACAACAAAACAAAACAAAAAACAACAACAACAACAGCACTACTCCTCTTCAGCTCCATCCATTAGATGTGACAAATTATTGTTCTTTATGTATCTCATAAAACGGCCCCACACCTCCTGAAACATTTCTTGTTTGTCCTTAAGAATGTATGCAATCTTTTCCAAAGGTAGACATAAAGACAATTCTCTGAACCACTGTGTAATACTTGGTTTGTCCGGCCTCTTCCAGGTCCAATATAGTTCATTTAGTTTTAGTCGTAGTCTCTTCAATATAGTTTTCATTTAGTTTTAGTCACATTTTAGTCACCTGGAATGTTCTAGTGTTAGTCTAGTTTTAGTCGGATATCATAAGATTTTAGTCGACTAAATCTACAGTTGATTTAGTCGACTAACATGTGTTTTGGCGGGCCTTGATGCCGTCGTAATGGCTGATTTTACACTTGCTGGAAATAGCAGATCTACAAGCTCACAACGCGTTGCAGCGCGACGCGTTGTGAGCTTGTAGATCTGCTATTTTCAGCATGCAACCAAGTGTAAAATGACTTATACTGGATCTCTTTTCCACTAGTCCCATCCTAACATTTTAGTCTAGTTTTTATTTTTTGACGAAATTGTCATTATATTTAGTCTTAGTTTTAGTCTTAGTTAGTGTGGTTGCCTATGGGCAACCACACTATTGTTCCCCTTACCTTGTATTTCTTTCTTTCTTTCTTTCTTTCTTTCTTATTCTGTATAAACTTTATTTTGGGCCGCTACTCCTCCCACAGTGTTTGCCAAACATACTCGAGCCATATGTCAAATCGACCGGCTTCATCGGGAATCGTGTGCTTGTTGATTGATAAGAGAAATGTTGTATAGTTTAATTGATATTAATTAATTAGTGAATTAATTTTCCCCATTCACTTGAATGGGAAAATGGGAAAACTCACATTCAACTATTTGTTTCTCTGAGACCGTAAGGGCTGTAGTTACAACACTTGGAGGGGAGGTTCATAATAATTATGAAAATTAATTAACATATAATTATATCGGTCGGCCTCATGGTGGCACTATAACAGCCCACTTTACGTTTTGCATTATAACTCTTGCACGGTAGGTCGTCAAATCAAAATTATTTTTTCCCTGGATTCCTTGAGTCATGACGCATCTCCCCATATAGGCCACGCTCATTTGCGTCAGGATAGATTTTCCGCCATTTTGAATTTTCTTACAAAACACACTTTTGGATCCTCCAGCTACAGATTTTGGCCAAATCTCACAAGAATCGGTACACATGATCTCCGGACCTATCCGATTAAAACAGCAGAATCAGAATTGTAATTGGCTAGCAAAATTACCGGGAGGGGCCTATATTAGCGAGTGAGGCAACCACACTTTGCAATTTCCCAGAATTGCTTCTTTCTAGTTTTCATTTAGTTTCCATTTAGTTTTCGTCAGTGAAAAAGGGTAGTCGACGAACATTCTTCGTCTTAGTTTTAGTCGACGAAATCAACACTGTCACACAAGTGTGGTCTTTTTTTGAGGGGCCCTAGCCCCTCCTATGTCCAGCGTGTGGTGTGTGTGTGTAAACACAAACTTTGTCCTAAACACTAGCATGACATTCCATCGATAATGAATGGCCAGTTTTGAGTGTTTGTGTAAAACAGTGCATTCCCACAATAGAGGCCGTATGTGCGTGACATCATCCTCATACGCGGAAGTTATGCAGGAACGCCTACTGAGTGGCCTTGACAGCCTGTACATCCACACAGAAAAGGCCTATATGAGCATTAAAGGCCTATATGACTGCATTAAAGGCCTATATGACTGCATTAAAGGCCTATATGACTGCATTAAAGGCCTATATGACTGCATTAAAGGCCTATATGACTGCATTAAAGGCCTATATGACTGCATTAAAGGCCTCTATGACTGCATTAAAGGCCTATATGAGCATTAAAGGCCTATATGACTGCATTAAAGGCCTCTATGACTGCATTAAAGGCCTCTATGACTGCATTAAAGGCCTCTATGACTGCATTAAAGGCCTATATGACTGCATTAAAGGCCTATATGACTGCATTAAAGGCCTCTATGACTGCATTAAGGGCCTATATGACTGCATTAAGGGCCTCTATGACTGCATTAAAGGCCTCTATGACTGCATTAAAGGCCTATATGACTGCATTAAAGGCCTATATGACTGCATTAAAGGCCTCTATGACTGCATTAAGGGCCTCTATGACTGCATTAAAGGCCTCTATGACTGCATTAAAGGCCTCTATGACTGCATTAAAGGCCTATATGACTGCATTAAAGGCCTATATGACTGCATTAAAGGCCTCTATGACTGCATTAAAGGCCTATATGACTGCATTAAAGGCCTATATGACTGCATTAAGGGCCTCTATGACTGCATTAAAGGCCTCTATGACTGCATTAAAGGCCTCTATGACTGCATTAAAGGCCTCTATGACTGCATTAAAGGCCTATATGACTGCATTAAAGGCCTATATGACTGCATTAAAGGCCTCTATGACTGCATTAAAGGCCTCTATGACTGCATTAAAGGCCTATATGACTGCATTAAGGGCCTCTATGACTGCATTAAAGGCCTATATGACTGCATTAAGGGCCTCTATGACTGCATTAAAGGCCTATATGACTGCATTAAGGGCCTCTATGACTGCATTAAAGGCCTATATGACTGCATTAAGGGCCTCTATGACTGCATTAAAGGCCTATATGACTGCATTAAAGGCCTCTATGACTGCATTAAGGGCCTCTATGACTGCATTAAAGGCCTATATGACTGCATTAAAGGCCTATATGACTGCATTAAAGGCCTATATGACTGCATTAAAGGCCTCTATGACTGCATTAAAGGCCTCTATGACTGCATTAAAGGCCTCTATGACTGCATTAAAGGCCTCTATGACTGCATTAAAGGCCTCTATGACTGCATTAAAGGCCTATATGACTGCATTAAAGGCCTCTATGACTGCATTAAAGGCCTATATGACTGCATTAAAGGCCTATATGACTGCATTAAGGGCCTCTATGACTGCATTAAAGGCCTCTATGACTGCATTAAAGGCCTCTATGACTGCATTAAAGGCCTATATGACTGCATTAAAGGCCTCTATGACTGCATTAAAGGCCTATATGACTGCATTAAAGGCCTATATGACTGCATTAAAGGCCTATATGACTGCATTAAAGGCCTCTATGACTGCATTAAAGGCCTCTATGACTGCATTAAAGGCCTCTATGACTGCATTAAAGGCCTCTATGACTGCATTAAAGGCCTATATGACTGCATTAAAGGCCTATATGACTGCATTAAAGGCCTATATGACTGCATTAAAGGCCTCTATGACTGCATTAAAGGCCTCTATGACTGCATTAAAGGCCTCTATGACTGCATTAAAGGCCTCTATGACTGCATTAAAGGCCTATATGACTGCATTAAAGGCCTCTATGACTGCATTAAGGGCCTATATGACTGCATTAAAGGCCTCTATGACTGCATTAAGGGCCTATATGACTGCATTAAAGGCCTCTATGACTGCATTAAAGGCCTCTATGACTGCATTAAAGGCCTCTATGACTGCATTAAAGGCCTATATGACTGCATTAAAGGCCTATATGACTGCATTAAAGGCCTATATGACTGCATTAAAGGCCTATATGACTGCATTAAAGGCCTATATGACTGCATTAAGGGCCTCTATGACTGCATTAAGGGCCTCTATGACTGCATTAAAGGCCTATATGACTGCATTAAAGGCCTATATGACTGCATTAAAGGCCTATATGACTGCATTAAAGGCCTCTATGACTGCATTAAGGGCCTATATGACTGCATTAAAGGCCTATATGACTGCATTAAAGGCCTCTATGACTGCATTAAAGGCCTATATGACTGCATTAAAGGCCTATATGACTGCATTAAAGGCCTATATGACTGCATTAAAGGCCTATATGACTGCATTAAAGGCCTATATGACTGCATTAAAGGCCTCTATGACTGCATTAAGGGCCTATATGACTGCATTAAGGGCCTATATGACTGCATTAAAGGCCTATATGACTGCATTAAAGGCCTCTATGACTGCATTAAAGGCCTATATGACTACATTAAAGGCCTATATGACTGCATTAAAGGCCTATATGACTGCATTAAAGGCCTATATGACTGCATTAAAGGCCTCTATGACTGCATTAAAGGCCTCTATGACTGCATTAAAGGCCTATATGACTGCATTAAAGGCCTATATGACTGCATTAAGGGCCTATATGACTGCATTAAGGGCCTCTATGACTGCATTAAAGGCCTATATGACTGCATTAAAGGCCTCTATGACTGCATTAAGGGCCTATATGACTGCATTAAGGGCCTATATGACTGCATTAAAGGCCTATATGACTGCATTAAAGGCCTCTATGACTGCATTAAAGGCCTATATGACTGCATTAAAGGCCTCTATGACTGCATTAAAGGCCTCTATGACTGCATTAAAGGCCTATATGACTGCATTAAAGGCCTCTATGACTGCATTAAAGGCCTATATGACTGCATTAAAGGCCTATATGACTGCATTAAGGGCCTATATGACTGCATTAAAGGCCTATATGACTGCATTAAAGGCCTATATGACTGCATTAAAGGCCTATATGACTGCATTAAAGGCCTCTATGACTGCATTAAAGGCCTATATGACTGCATTAAGGGCCTCTATGACTGCATTAAAGGCCTATATGAGCATTAAAGGCCTATATGACTGCATTAAAGGCCTATATGACTGCATTAAAGGCCTCTATGACTGCATTAAAGGCCTATATGACTGCATTAAAGGCCTCTATGACTGCATTAAAGGCCTATATGACTGCATTAAAGGCCTCTATGACTGCATTAAAGGCCTATATGACTGCATTAAAGGCCTCTATGACTGCATTAAAGGCCTCTATGACTGCATTAAAGGCCTCTATGACTGCATTAAAGGCCTCTATGACTGCATTAAAGGCCTCTATGACTGCATTAAAGGCCTATATGACTGCATTAAAGGCCTATATGACTGCATTAAAGGCCTCTATGACTGCATTAAAGGCCTCTATGACTGCATTAAAGGCCTATATGACTGCATTAAAGGCCTATATGACTGCATTAAAGGCCTATATGACTGCATTAAAGGCCTATATGACTGCATTAAAGGCCTCTATGACTGCATTAAAGGCCTCTATGACTGCATTAAAGGCCTCTATGACTGCATTAAAGGCCTATATGACTGCATTAAAGGCCTATATGACTGCATTAAAGGCCTATATGACTGCATTAAAGGCCTATATGACTGCATTAAAGGCCTATATGACTGCATTAAGGGCCTCTATGACTGCATTAAAGGCCTATATGACTGCATTAAAGGCCTCTATGACTGCATTAAAGGCCTATATGACTGCATTAAAGGCCTATATGACTGCATTAAAGGCCTATATGACTGCATTAAGGGCCTCTATGACTGCATTAAAGGCCTATATGACTGCATTAAAGGCCTATATGACTGCATTAAAGGCCTATATGACTGCATTAAGGGCCTATATGACTGCATTAAGGGCCTCTATGACTGCATTAAAGGCCTATATGACTGCATTAAAGGCCTCTATGACTGCATTAAAGGCCTATATGACTGCATTAAAGGCCTATATGACTGCATTAAAGGCCTATATGACTGCATTAAAGGCCTATATGACTGCATTAAAGGCCTATATGACTGCATTAAAGGCCTCTATGACTGCATTAAAGGCCTATATGACTGCATTAAAGGCCTATATGACTGCATTAAAGGCCTATATGACTGCATTAAAGGCCTCTATGACTGCATTAAGGGCCTATATGACTGCATTAAAGGCCTATATGACTGCATTAAAGGCCTATATGACTGCATTAAAGGCCTCTATGACTGCATTAAAGGCCTCTATGACTGCATTAAAGGCCTATATGACTGCATTAAGGGCCTCTATGACTGCATTAAAGGCCTCTATGACTGCATTAAAGGCCTATATGACTGCATTAAAGGCCTATATGACTGCATTAAAGGCCTCTATGACTGCATTAAAGGCCTCTATGACTGCATTAAAGGCCTCTATGACTGCATTAAAGGCCTCTATGACTGCATTAAAGGCCTCTATGACTGCATTAAGGGCCTATATGACTGCATTAAAGGCCTATATGACTGCATTAAAGGCCTATATGACTGCATTAAAGGCCTATATGACTGCATTAAAGGCCTCTATGACTGCATTAAAGGCCTCTATGACTGCATTAAAGGCCTCTATGACTGCATTAAAGGCCTCTATGACTGCATTAAGGGCCTCTATGACTGCATTAAAGGCCTCTATGACTGCATTAAAGGCCTCTATGACTGCATTAAAGGCCTATATGAGCATTAAAGGCCTATATGACTGCATTAAAGGCCTATATGACTGCATTAAAGGCCTATATGACTGCATTAAGGGCCTCTATGACTGCATTAAAGGCCTCTATGACTGCATTAAAGGCCTATATGACTGCATTAAAGGCCTCTATGACTGCATTAAAGGCCTCTATGACTGCATTAAAGGCCTCTATGACTGCATTAAAGGCCTCTATGACTGCATTAAAGGCCTATATGAGCATTAAAGGCCTATATGACTGCATTAAAGGCCTATATGACTGCATTAAGGGCCTCTATGACTGCATTAAAGGCCTATATGACTGCATTAAGGGCCTCTATGACTGCATTAAGGGCCTATATGACTGCATTAAAGGCCTATATGACTGCATTAAAGGCCTATATGAGCATTAAAGGCCTATATGACTGCATTAAAGGCCTATATGACTGCATTAAAGGCCTCTATGACTGCATTAAAGGCCTCTATGACTGCATTAAAGGCCTATATGACTGCATTAAAGGCCTATATGAGCATTAAAGGCCTATATGACTGCATTAAAGGCCTATATGACTGCATTAAAGGCCTCTATGACTGCATTAAAGGCCTCTATGACTGCATTAAAGGCCTATATGACTGCATTAAAGGCCTATATGACTGCATTAAAGGCCTCTATGACTGCATTAAGGGCCTCTATGACTGCATTAAAGGCCTCTATGACTGCATTAAAGGCCTATATGACTGCATTAAAGGCCTATATGACTGCATTAAAGGCCTCTATGACTGCATTAAAGGCCTATATGACTGCATTAAAGGCCTATATGACTGCATTAAAGGCCTATATGACTGCATTAAGGGCCTATATGACTGCATTAAAGGCCTCTATGACTGCATTAAAGGCCTATATGACTGCATTAAAGGCCTATATGACTGCATTAAAGGCCTATATGACTGCATTAAAGGCCTCTATGACTGCATTAAGGGCCTATATGACTGCATTAAAGGCCTCTATGACTGCATTAAAGGCCTATATGACTGCATTAAAGGCCTATATGACTGCATTAAAGGCCTATATGACTGCATTAAGGGCCTATATGACTGCATTAAAGGCCTATATGACTGCATTAAAGGCCTATATGACTGCATTAAAGGCCTCTATGACTGCATTAAGGGCCTATATGACTGCATTAAAGGCCTCTATGACTGCATTAAGGGCCTATATGACTGCATTAAAGGCCTATATGACTGCATTAAAGGCCTATATGACTGCATTAAACCACATTAAACTCACTTTGCCACTCGATTTCTAGGGGTGTAACGATACATTTTAACACGATACATGGCTAAATACCTGCACAAGAATGTAGTATTGATACAATCGATTAAATGCATTGCAAAACGATTCGATACCGATGATTTGCATTGCAAAACGATACGATACGATACAAAGTCAGACCGACAGACAGACAGACAGACAGGCAGGCAGGCAGGCAGGCAGGCAGGCAGACAGACATACAGACAGACAGACAGACAGACAGACAGACGGGGGGGGGTACAAAATGGGAATAAGGAGATTGTGGCGCGAAATGGCGCCGCAAACCAATGACAGAGGATGAGACGGATGGTGCATTACATACAGCCCCAGAACAGGCACCAGTGATGCATTACATACAGCCCCAGAACAGGCACCAGTGATACATTACATATAGCCCCAGAACAGGCACCAGTGATACATTACATACAGCCCCAGAACAGGCACCAGTGATACATTACATACAGCCCCAGAACAGGCACCAGTGATACATTACATATAGCCCCAGAACAGGCACCAGTGATACATTACATACAGCCCCAGAACAGGCACCAGTGATACATTACATACAGCCCCAGAACAGGCACCAGTGATACATTACATATAGCCCCAGAACAGGCACCAGTGATACATTACATATAGCCCCAGAACAGGCACCAGTGATACATTACATACAGCCCCAGAACAGGCACCAGTGATACATTACATACAGCCCCAGAACAGGCACCAGTGATACATTACATATAGCCCCAGAACAGGCACCAGTGATACATTACATATAGCCCCAGAACAGGCACCAGTGGTGCATTACATACAGCCCCAGAACAGGCACCAGTGATGCATTACATACAGCCCCAGAACAGGCACCAGTGATGCATTACATACAGCCCCAGAACAGGCACCAGCGATACATTACATACAGCCCCAGAACAGGCACCAGTGATACATTACATATAGCCCCAGAACAGGCACCAGTGATACATTACATACAGCCCCAGAACAGGCACCAGTGATACATTACATACAGCCCCAGAACAGGCACCAGTGATACATTACATATAGCCCCAGAACAGGCACCAGTGATACATTACATATAGCCCCAGAACAGGCACCAGCGATACATTACATATAGCCCCAGAACAGGCACCAGTGGTGCATTACATACAGCCCCAGAACAGGCACCAGTGGTGCATTACATACAGCCCCAGAACAGGCACCAGTGGTGCAGTTACATATAGCCCCAGAACAGGCACCAGTGATGCATTACATACAGCCCCAGAACAGGCACCAGCGATACATTACATACAGCCCCAGAACAGGCACCAGTGGTGCAGTTACATATAGCCCCAGAACAGGCACCAGCGATACATTACATACAGCCCCAGAACAGGCACCAGTGGTGCAGTTACATATAGCCCCAGAACAGGCACCAGTGGTGCATTACATATAGCCCCAGAACAGGCACCAGTGATACATTACATACAGCCCCAGAACAGGCACCAGTGGTGCATTACATACAGCCCCAGAACAGGCACCAGTGGTGCATTACATACAGCCCCAGAACAGGCACCAGTGATACATTACATATAGCCCCAGAACAGGCACCAGTGGTACATTACATACAGCCCCAGAACAGGCACCAGTGATGCATTACATACAGCCCCAGAACAGGCACCAGTGGTACATTACATATAGCCCCAGAACAGGCACCAGTGGTGCATTACATACAGCCCCAGAACAGGCACCAGTGGTGCATTACATATAGCCCCAGAACAGGCACCAGTGGTGCATTACATATAGCCCCAGAACAGGCACCAGTGATGCATTACATACAGCCCCAGAACAGGCACCAGTGGTGCATTACATACAGCCCCAGAACAGGCACCAGTGGTACATTACATACAGCCCCAGAACAGGCACCAGTGGTGCATTACATACAGCCCCAGAACAGGCACCAGTGGTACATTACATATAGCCCCAGAACAGGCACCAGTGATGCATTACATATAGCCCCAGAACAGGCACCAGTGGTACATTACATACAGCCCCAGAACAGGCACCAGTGATACATTACATACAGCCCCAGAACAGGCACCAGTGATACATTACATACAGCCCCAGAACAGGCACCAGTGATACATTACATACAGCCCCAGAACAGGCACCAGTGATGCATTACATATAGCCCCAGAACAGGCACCAGTGGTACATTACATACAGCCCCAGAACAGGCACCAGTGATACATTACATACAGCCCCAGAACAGGCACCAGTGATACATTACATACAGCCCCAGAACAGGCACCAGTGATACATTACATACAGCCCCAGAACAGGCACCAGTGGTACATTACATATAGCCCCAGAACAGGCACCAGTGATGCATTACATACAGCCCCAGAACAGGCACCAGTGGTGCATTACATATAGCCCCAGAACAGGCACCAGTGGTGCATTACATACAGCCCCAGAACAGGCACCAGTGGTGCATTACATATAGCCCCAGAACAGGCACCAGTGGTGCATTACATACAGCCCCAGAACAGGCACCAGTGGTGCATTACATATAGCCCCAGAACAGGCACCAGTGGTGCATTACATACAGCCCCAGAACAGGCACCAGTGGTGCATTACATACAGCCCCAGAACAGGCACCAGTGATGCATTACATACAGCCCCAGAACAGGCACCAGTGGTGCATTACATACAGCCCCAGAACAGGCACCAGTGGTGCATTACATACAGCCCCAGAACAGGCACCAGTGATACATTACATACAGCCCCAGAACAGGCACCAGTGGTGCATTACATACAGCCCCAGAACAGGCACCAGTGGTGCATTACATACAGCCCCAGAACAGGCACCAGTGGTGCATTACATACAGCCCCAGAACAGGCACCAGTGATACATTACATACAGCCCCAGAACAGGCACCAGTGATACATTACATATAGCCCCAGAACAGGCACCAGTGGTGCATTACATACAGCCCCAGAACAGGCACCAGTGATACATTACATACAGCCCCAGAACAGGCACCAGTGATACATTACATACAGCCCCAGAACAGGCACCAGTGATACATTACATACAGCCCCAGAACAGGCACCAGTGGTGCATTACATATAGCCCCAGAACAGGCACCAGTGGTGCATTACATACAGCCCCAGAACAGGCACCAGTGGTACATTACATACAGCCCCAGAACAGGCACCAGTGATGCATTACATACAGCCCCAGAACAGGCACCAGTGATACATTACATACAGCCCCAGAACAGGCACCAGTGATACATTACATACAGCCCCAGAACAGGCACCAGTGATACATTACATATAGCCCCAGAACAGGCACCAGTGATACATTACATACAGCCCCAGAACAGGCACCAGTGGTGCATTACATATAGCCCCAGAACAGGCACCAGTGGTGCATTACATACAGCCCCAGAACAGGCACCAGTGATACATTACATACAGCCCCAGAACAGGCACCAGTGGTGCATTACATACAGCCCCAGAACAGGCACCAGTGGTGCATTACATACAGCCCCAGAACAGGCACCAGTGATGCATTACATACAGCCCCAGAACAGGCACCAGTGATACATTACATACAGCCCCAGAACAGGCACCAGTGATACATTACATACAGCCCCAGAACAGGCACCAGTGATACATTACATATAGCCCCAGAACAGGCACCAGTGATACATTACATACAGCCCCAGAACAGGCACCAGTGGTGCATTACATATAGCCCCAGAACAGGCACCAGTGGTGCATTACATACAGCCCCAGAACAGGCACCAGTGATACATTACATACAGCCCCAGAACAGGCACCAGTGGTGCATTACATACAGCCCCAGAACAGGCACCAGTGGTGCATTACATACAGCCCCAGAACAGGCACCAGTGGTACATTACATACAGCCCCAGAACAGGCACCAGTGATACATTACATATAGCCCCAGAACAGGCACCAGTGGTGCATTACATACAGCCCCAGAACAGGCACCAGTGGTGCATTACATACAGCCCCAGAACAGGCACCAGTGGTGCATTACATACAGCCCCAGAACAGGCACCAGTGGTGCATTACATATAGCCCCAGAACAGGCACCAGTGGTGCATTACATACAGCCCCAGAACAGGCACCAGTGCAGTTACACATGAGCAAGCATAGCATGGAAACAGTCTAGAAGAACCTGATAGAGGGAATCTTGACATTGGGAAGTTACAGAAACAATTAAGGAAGTTGTATCTACAAGGAAGTACTTTCGAAAAAAAGAGCTGTCAACATAGCAAATGACCTCCTCTCATCCACTCTGCAGGGAGTTCCAACTACTCCCCTCTGGTAGACGGTACAAAGTACCAAAAGCTAACCGTAACATACATCTTTAAAAAATCCTTCATTCCTAATGCCATTAAGGCACTTAAATGATACCATGTCTCGCTAGATTTGTTTTAATGTATTTTCCACGGTTGTCTTGCATGTTTTGCCATGAAGATAATGTGTAAGTGTTGTTGCTGTATTCTCTCACCTCTAACTCGCACGCGTAGCACTGTTACAGTTACAGTACTGCAAAGAGTACAATGGCATCTGTACTTTACAAGAACCATGGAGGTTGTGGGTCTGAATCCAACGCCGTGGAACTGGCTTTCGTTGAGCGTCTAGAGGCAAACACAACATTTAAATAGTTAGTGTTGAAACGTCCTTGAGCAAGACTCTGAACCCCTAATTGCTCTCGATGTGTACGTCGGTGCCTTGCATGGTTTCCTCCGCCATCGGTGTGTGAATGTGTGTGTGAATGGGTGAATGTAATGCACAATCTATGTAAAGGTGTGTGAATGTGTGTATGAATGGGTGAATGTAATGCACAATCTATGTAAAGGTGTGTGAATGGGTGAATGTAATGCACAATCTATGTAAAGGTGTGTGAATGTGTGTGTGAATGGGTGAATGTAATGCACAATCTATGTAAAGGTGTGTGAATGTGTGTATGAATGGGTGAATGTAATGCACAATCTATGTAAAGGTGTGTGAATGGGTGAATGTAATGCACAATCTATGTAAAGGTGTGTGAATGTGTGTGTGAATGGGTGAATGTAATGCACAATCTATGTAAAGGTGTGTGTGAATGGGTGAATGTAATGCACAATCTATGTAAAGGTGTGTGAATGTGTGTGTGTGAATGGGTGAATGTAATGCACAATCTATGTAAAGCTGTGTGAATGTGTGTGTGAATGGGTGAATGTAATGCACAATCTATGTAAAGCTGTGTGAATGTGTGTGTGAATGGGTGAATGTAATGCACAATCTATGTAAAGGTGTGTGAATGTGTGTGTGAATGGGTGAATGTAATGCACAATCTATGTAAAGGTGTGTGAATGGGTGTGTGAATGGGTGAATGTAATGCACAATCTATGTAAAGGTGTGTGAATGTGTGTGTGAATGGGTGAATGTAATGCACAATCTATGTAAAGGTGTGTGAATGTGTGTGTGAATGGGTGAATGTAATGCACAATCTATGTAAAGGTGTGTGAATGTGTGTGTGAATTGGTGAATGTAATGCACAATCTATGTAAAGGTGTGTGAATGTGTGTGTGAATGGGTGAATGTAATGCACAATCTATGTAAAGGTGTGTGTGAATGGGTGAATGTAATGCACAATCTATGTAAAGGTGTGTGAATGTGTGTGTGTGAATGGGTGAATGTAATGCACAATCTATGTAAAGCTGTGTGAATGTGTGTGTGAATGGGTGAATGTAATGCACAATCTATGTAAAGGTGTGTGAATGTGTGTGTGAATGGGTGAATGTAATGCACAATCTATGTAAAGGTGTGTGAATGGGTGTGTGAATGGGTGAATGTAATGCACAATCTATGTAAAGGTGTGTGAATGTGTGTGTGAATGGGTGAATGTAATGCACAATCTATGTAAAGGTGTGTGAATGTGTGTGTGAATGGGTGAATGTAATGCACAATCTATGTAAAGGTGTGTGAATGTGTGTGTGAATGGGTGAATGTAATGCACAATCTATGTAAAGGTGTGTGAATGTGTGAATGTAATGCACAATCTATGTAAAGGTGTGTGAATGTGTGTGTGAATGGGTGAATGTAATGCACAATCTATGTAAAGGTGTGTGAATGTGTGTGTGAATGGGTGAATGTAATTCACAATCTATGTAAAGGTGTGTGAATGTGTGTGTGTGAATGGGTGAATGTAATGCACAATCTATGTAAAGCTGTGTGAATGTGTGTGTGAATGGGTGAATGTAATGCACAATCTATGTAAAGGTGTGTGAATGTGTGTGTGAATGGGTGAATGTAATGCACCATCTATGTAAAGGTGTGTGAATGTGTGTGTGAATGGGTGAATGTAATGCACAATCTATGTAAAGGTGTGTGAATGTGTCTGTGAATGGGTGAATGTAATGCACAATCTATGTAAAGGTGTGTGAATGTGTGTGTGAATGGGTGAATGTAATGCACCATCTATGTATAGCGCTTTGGATGAAAGCGCTTTATAAATGCACCATTTACCATTTATCTCTGTAGCAAAAAAAACAAAACAACAACAATTGTATGCTGGGATCAGTGAGCCACTGCAGAGTTAATGGAACGAGTCAATCTGTTCTCAAACACCACAGTTTGTTT
>NW_027637225.1:50000-78822 GCF_951216825.1 Electrona antarctica
CACCGATCTGCGTGAAACGTTGCATGCACACTCCCTAGAGGCCAAGGACAAACCTTTGACCTGCATTTTCCGCATCTGCCTTTTATAGCGCCACCAGGAGGCCGACTTTTGTAAAACACATTTTTTGATATTCCTCCTCCAGATTCTGTCCAAAAATCTCCCACATCGTTACACAGTATCTCTATGGTCATGTGCTCAAGTCGGATCTGTCCGATATTTCATATTCCATCCTGATTGGCTATAATTGGCTTTCACAGTTAGCAAGATTGCCCCGTTTTGAACAAAAGCCTTAAATCATGAACGCAGCATGCAATTTACGTGAAATCTTTCACACATTTTCTTACTAGGCTGAGGAATATATCCCACCCTTTTCACATTGGCCTGTTATAGCGCCACCAACAGGTTGATTTTTGCAAAACACATTTTTGGAACAAAATGCCTCAAATCATCCAATTGCCATCAAAGGCAAACATGTTTATATTACTCCTAAACATTTTGTCAAACATCTCACACAGTCCTATCCTCCTGGTGGAGACCTGTGCCCAGAAGGGCACTTTTTCTAGTTTGTATTGAGTTGTGCTTGAAATGTACTGTAATTCTACAAACTGTTGATACATACTTCAATCAATCAATCAATCAAAACCAATCACCCAGCCTATATATATATATATATAAATATGAATTATATGAATTATCATGACTGACCATATTTATGTGCCTTTACAACCCATATCTAGTCTACCAGCATTTAATCCTTTTGATTTATGTATTGATAAGGATAGCATCTATGATGAGTTCTTTAATCCTGATTCAAATCATGTTGACCTGAAAAATGTTAAATTATCTTGTGAATATTACACTGATGATCAGTTTAGTAATTCTGCTCAAGTAAAAGCGCCAAGTACATTTTCTTTTTTCCACCTAAATATTCGTAGTATACCTCAACATTATGATCAATTAACTGATTACCTATCTATCCTAAATTTCTCATTTTCAGTAATGGCCTTTTCAGAAACATGGCTTCACGATAATATTACATGTCTCTATCCTTTGGAAAATTACAATGCTATTCATTCCTGTAGAAACACCACACCAGGTGGTGGTGTTTCCCTCTATGTTTCAGACCAGTTTAATTTCAAGGAAAAAAAGGAGCTAAACCAGTATCAGTGGAAGCTGTGTTTGTGGAAATTCCATCATGCTTACCCTTTGATGGGGAAAGCATCATAATTGGGTGCATTTACAGACCACCTGAGTCAGATCTTGCCATTTTTAATGATGCCCTTTATCACACGCTTGAAATGATTTCTAAAGAGCGGAAAAGGTGTGTATTATTAGGAGACTTTAATGTAAACCTTCTCAACAGTAAACAGTCAGCTACTGTAGATTTTCTTAATGTTCTTTATTCTACTTATTTTTATCCTTCAATTCTCAGACCCTCCAGAATAACTACTTCATCAGCCACACTTATTGATAATATTTTAATTAACTTTTTGAACCTTGAAATTACTTCTGGCCTCTTGTTAAATGATATTTCAGATCATCTCCCGGTTTTCCAATTAATTCATATTAATGATAATGCACTTAGTAATAACTTGGTACAAGAGGAAATTAAATATCTTCAATTTTCTTCAAGTTTGTTTATTATTTCATTTTTAATGTTTTTAGTTATCCTTTGGACACTGATGCATATGTTGTCTAGATCCGTTTTGGCATACGACGTCTGATGTATGTATGCTGTAAGGTGTCAATGTCAAAAAATCTATACAAATTATAAATTACAAAAAAAAAAAAGTGTGCTTTGAACAGAGCTCCCTGTGCAATGGCGGTGTTCCTGGACTTCAAGAAGGCGTTCGACACCGTCTGCCACCAGGTCCTCTTGTCCAAATTAACACATTTTAATTTCTCTCCAGAAGCTATAGAATGGTTTAGTTCCTATCTATCCACCAGAAAACAGTGCGTAAGTGTCAACAGTGTAACATCTCCCTACCACACTTGTTCGGTCGGTGTCCCCCAGGGCTCAACACTGGGTCCAATGTTGTTCTCTCTGTACATAAATGACCTACCTGAAGTATGTAATAATCTACATGTCCAGATGTATGCAGATGATGCTGTTGTACTTGCCCATGGTAAAAGCTATGCAGATGTGTCAATAATTCTAACCTCAGCCCTGACAAGCATTCAAGACTGGCTTATAGATTCATGTCTGATTCATGTCTGCTCTTGAATGCCATAAAGACTGCATGGCCTTCTCCAAAAGACCAGTTGTGTTGGAGTCCTCAGGTGTGTTTCTGGGTGGAGAGGAACTTGACCTTGTCACAGAGTTCAAGTACCTCAGAGTCATTTTAGACTCAACCCTAACATTTAAA
Source organism: Electrona antarctica (assembly GCF_951216825.1). Taxonomy (NCBI): domain Eukaryota; kingdom Metazoa; phylum Chordata; class Actinopteri; order Myctophiformes; family Myctophidae; genus Electrona; species Electrona antarctica. The sequence goes on from NW_027637225.1 coordinate 52,367, forward strand.
AAACATGTGAAGAAAGTCACTAATACAATTAAATTCAACCTTCAAAATTTTAAACAAATTAGACCATTCCTGACAGTTGGAGCGGCCAGATCGTATCTTCACTGTATGATCCTATCACACATTGAATACTGTTTCACAAACTGGTCTTGCACAGGTGTGACTACTCTCAAACCCATAGAGCAGCTCTACAAGAGTGCGCTCAAGGTGTTTGACAGGAAGCCCCACTCATATCATCATTGTAACATCCTCCGGAGGCTCAATTTTTTTAGCTTTGATAACTTTAAAAATTTCAAACAGGTTGGGGTCATATACAAGACCCTACATGGTCTGTGCCCGCCCCCCCTAAGTGAATTCATCAAACGAAAGCTGCCACAACCTTACTGCCACAGTCTCCCACATCCATCCATCCAGACTGCCACAGTCTCCCACATCCATCCATCCAGACTGCCACAGTCTCCCACATCCATCCATCCAGACTGCCACAGACTGCCACAGACTCCCACAGACTCCCACAGACTGCCACAGACTCCCACAGACTCCCACAGACTGCCACAGACTGCCACAGACTACCACAGACTCCCACAGACTCCCACAGACTGCCACAGACTCCCACAGACTCCCACAGACTGCCACAGACTCCCACAGACTGCCACAGACTCCCACAGACTCCCACAGACTGCCACAGACTCCCACAGACTGCCACGGACTCCCACAGACTGCCACAGACTCCCACAGACTCCCACGGACTCCCACAGACTGCCACAGACTCCCACAGACTGCCACGGACTCCCACAGACCGCCACAGACTGCCACAGACTCCACAGATGATGAGCATTATAGTTGTGCGTAATGGGAGTTTAGAGAGACGACAGACACGCAGCCAGTAATGGGCGATGAAAGGACCTGTTCTCCTTCTTATCTGACCGTGATCACATTATATGGTTCTACTCACCATCCTTCACCGAGGAGGTCCACTTAACAGTCCTGAAGTGGCCGTGGGTGTCACCTGCGGCTCTCCATCTCTCACCCCCAGGACGGGGGGGACGGGGGGTCGCGGAAAGTATAGAAACAGATCCAAATCAAGCTTTTCACGTCTCAGGCAGCCAAAGTTATTTCATTTAACTCGATTGTTAATTTCCAGAAAGATATAAACATTGCCACTGAGATGCATGGGGGGAAAAAACAATGTTTAAGTCCCAAGTCGTATTCCTGTTGCTTCCCAGGCACCTGCTCGTCGCCCACCAGTAGCATAGAGAGACAGGCTGGAAATAAACCTGCAGGAGAGTAGCCTAGAGGAGGCTGTAGCCCCACAACTTACAAGTCCCGTTGTTAATGTTATCCGTTGTTATCTTTTGGAAACGGGACGAGCGAAGCCCCCCCCCACACCACACACACACATACACACGCGCGCGCGCGCAAACACACGGGCACACACACACTCTCACATGCAACAGCGAGTCGTGTTGGAGCATCGATGCTGTGTTGCAATGCGGGTATATATATACTGTTCCTCCGGTGCCGTCCCCGCTGTGTAGCCTCCGCCGCGTCTCCAGATGTGAGGGAATGGATGAATGGACGAATGAATGCTCTGTTGAAGCAGCCGGACTACCTGTAGCCTAGTGTATTCGTGTATAGGTGCAGAATCCGCTGAAATGAAATGGTATTACAGCCTAAAGACCGCCACGCAGTACGCACTGGCATGGGGGACACCCCCCCCCCCCCCACACCTTTTCTTTGCTTGCATTTTTTAGAAATATCTCTGACGCACGCACACGCATTTATATACAGTAGTAGCCCACAGGCTGCATCTGAACAGCGATCCCTATAATCGCATATATGGAGGCTAAGTATAGCCTCGTTAAATTCTCCACCGGAGAACAGGTGTGTGTGTGTGTGTGTGTGTGTGTGTGTGTGTGTGTGTGTGTGTGTGTGTGTGTGTGTGTGTGTGTGTGTGCGTGTGTGTGCGTGCGTGCGTGTGTGTGTGTGTGTGTGTGTGTGTGTGTGTGTGTGTGTGTGTAGGGGATCTGTCCATGGTGACAACAAGTAATGCACCGCGCTGCGCGTCCCTTGTGTTTTGTGCACGCACGTCTCGCGTGGCTCCCCATCTCAAAAGGGGGGGGGGGGGGGGCGTGGGAAGTTGTCTTAAAAATGTATAAAAGCGAACTTTGATGTCTGCATGAGCGGCTGCAGCAACTTTGGTATATATGACCAAAGTATAGGATATGCAATGTTGATGCAGTGATGTCTCTCTCTCTCTCTCTCTCTCTCTCTCTCTCTCTCTGTGTGTGTGTGCGTGTGTGTGCGTGTGTGTGCGCGCGCGCGTGTGCGTGTGTGCGTGTGCTGTCCTATAAGTCCATGTGGGCTGCATGGGCATGACACAAAAATAAAGAATCTATCTATCTATAGCTGCAGCCTCCCTCCTCCCTCCTCCCTCCCTCCCTCCCTCCCTCCTCCCTCCCTCCTCCCTCCTCCCTCCCTCCCTCGCTCCCTCCCTCCCTCCCTCCCTCCCTCCCTCCCTCCCTCCCTCCCTCCCTCCTCCCTCCCTCCTCCCTCCTCCCTCCCTCCCTCCTCCCTCCCTCCTCCCTCCTCCCTCCCTCCCTCGCTCCCTCCCTCCCTCCCTCCCTCCCTCCCTCCCTCCCTCCCTCGCTCCCTCCCTCCCTCCTCCCTCCCTCCCTCCTCCCTCCCTCCTCCCTCCTCCCCCCCCCTCCCTCCTCCCTCCTCCCTCCTCCCTCCCTCCCTCCCTCCCTCGCTCCCTCCCTCCCTCCCTCCCTCCTCCCTCCTCCCTCCCTCCCTCGCTCGCTCGCTCCCTCCCTCCCTCCCTCCTCCCTCCCTCCCTCCCTCCCTCCCTCCCTCCCTCGCTCCCTCCCTCGCTCCCTCCCTCCCTCCCTCCCTCGCTCCCTCCCTCCCTCCCTCCTCCCTCCCTCCCTCCTCCCTCCCTCCCTCCCTCGCTCCCTCCCTCCCTCGCTCCCTCCCTCCCTCCCTCGCTCCCTCCCTCCCTCCCTCCCTCCCTCTCTCCCTCGCTCCCTCCCTCCCTCCCTCCCTCCCTCGCTCCCTCCCTCGCTCCCTCCCTCCCTCCCTCCCTCCCTCCCTCGCTCCCTCCCTCGTTTCGTTTCGTTTCCGCATCCATCACCCAATATACAGCACGCTGTTGGAGAGTCTAGCACTCCAGAGCTGCACTTCATGGGGTCAATGCATATGAAGAGGATTCATCTGCCACGTTATGGGCGGCGGTGGCTCAGGGGTAGAGAGTAGAGCGGCTGGATGGTAACTGCAAGGTTGCCAGTTTCAACCCTGTGGGCTCCCCCAGAGTTAGTGTCGAAGTGTCCTTGAGCAAGACTCTGAACCCCTAATTGCTCCTGATGTGCAGGTTGGTGCCTTGCATGGTTTCCTCCACCATCGGTGTGTGAATGTGTGTGTGAATGTGTGTGTGAATGTGTGTGTGAATGGGTGAATGAATGTAATGCACAATCTATGTAAAGCGCCTTGGATAAAGGCGCTTTTATGCACTATATTTACCATTTACATTACGTTTATGTCCCTTAGATTTGCTGTAAATGGTGCATTTATAGGCTATAGCGCCTTTATCCAAGGCGCTTTACATAGATTGTGCATTACATTCATTCACCCATTCACACACACATTCACACACACATTCACACACACATTCACACACACATTCACACACACATTCACACACCGATGGTGGAGGAAACCATGCAAGGCATCAACCTGCACATCAGGAGCAATTAGGGGTTCAGTGTCTTGCTCAAGGACACTTCGACACCAACTCTGGGGGAGCCCACAGGGGTTCAAACTGGCAACCTTGCGGTTCCCATCCAGCCACTCTACCGCTGATCTACTGACGCTGTGACCCATATAGTTGCTCTCATTGCAGACCACTGTGTACGTCTCATTTTCATTCTTCATTTGTCCCTGATGTGCACATCAGCAAGGAGAGAACTATATGCATGCAGGCTATATTGGAGTTACAGTAATAGCTTACAGTAAAGTTACAGTAATAGCCTTGTCTTGTGGAATTTACTATAGGGTTTTACAACCAGTTTGCAATAAAACGCTGACTTAATGTCTCTTGAAACAGCTTCTCTAAAGAGGGAGAAAATAAGGTATATCTGCTGTGGTTGTATTTACCCCTTAAGCCCTGCACGTCTCCCAGGGGACTGCAGGTCTGTACTTGGTCCCCTCATTTAGCCCTGCAGGTCTCCCAGGGGACTGCAGGTCTGTACTTGGTCCCCTCATTTTCTCCCTCTACACCTATGTATCTGCTACCCTGTCTAGAATTCTACCTATACATTTTATTTTATTTTATTTTATTTTATTTTATTTTATTTTATTTTATTTTATTTTATTTTATTTTATTTTATTTTATTTTATTTTATTTTATTTTATTTTATTTTATTTTATTTTATTTTATTTTATTTTATTTTATTTTATTTTATTTTGTGTGTGTGTGTGTGTGTGTGTGTGTGTGTGTGTGTGTGTGTGTGTGTGTGTGTGTGTGTGTGTGTGTGTGTGTGTGTGTGTGTGTGTGTGTGTGCGTGCGTGCGTGCGTGCGTGCGTGCGTGCGTGCGTGCGTGCGTGTGTGTGTGCGGCGAGAGTGGTGGAAAGAATGAGTACATTCAATAGTTTTTGAGTGGTGTAAACCACTCCTACAACTGGCTTTGTTAGTTTACGTGTCTGTCTGTCTGTTCGTACCAAAAAATGAGCATGGTTGCTATGGTCACCCAGTTCACACGGGTGTGATTTCATTACGTCAGACATTACGTCAGACCACAGCTGATCAGTCTATATAAGACCTTACACCACTCAATTCACACAGGTGTGATTTTTCTCTCAGAGTCAAATATTGTACTTTTACTCCACTACATTTGTTTGAAAACTACTACAGAGTACATGCGTCATCTCTTCAGAACTGGTGCGAGAAAAGCTCCTTAGGGATCAATGTGACAAAAACAAAAGTACTTGTCATTCATGAAAAGGAACCTGTGCAGTCCATTACAATTGGTGGACAAATAGTGGAGGTAGTAGACACTTTTAAATACTTAGGCACACTTATTGACAGAAAACTCAATTTCAGTGAAAATACTGACCAGATTTGTAAAACTTGTACCTAACGCCTCCACCTACTACGCAAGCTCAACTCCTTTAGAGTGAGAAGCATATTATGGAAACAGTCTATAAAAACCTGATAGAGGGAATCTTGACTTTTAACATGGCAATGTGGTATGGAAATCTGAATGTATATAGTATGGAAATCTAAATGTAAAAGGAAGAAGCAAGCTGCAGCGAATAGTAAACCTAGCCTCAAAAATCATTGGGAAGAGACAGCAACAATTAGGCTGTATCTACAAGGAGGTACTTCGTAAAAAAGCTGTCAAGATAACAAACGACCTCCTCTCATCCACTCTGCAGGGAGTTCGAGCTACTTCCCTCTGGTAGACGGTACAAAGTGCCAAGAGCTAACCGTAACATTTTTAAAATTTCCTTCATGCCAAATGCCATTAAGGCACTAAATGATACCATGTCTCGCTAGATTTGTTTGTTTTTCCAATGTATCTGCCACTGTTGTCCTGCACTTTTTGTTTTGCCATGAGAAAATAAATGTGTTAAGTGTTGTTGCTGTTGTTGTAACTGTTTGTTTTTTACTGTTGAGACCGAAGACAAATTTCCATACGTGGACAAATAAATGAAACTAACTAACTAACTAACTACTAGTTACAAATTTTGATTATTATTACAAAGCATACATTAACCACTTCACAGTAGGGTCCCATAGACAGTACGGTCCCATAGCCAGTAGGGTCCCATATAGACAAATAATGCACTCGCCTGGTCGCTGCCCGCTGTTGAAACGTACTGTAAAGGCCTATTCATAGTCTGGATTTTCGGTGGTGAGGTGACCACCGCTCCGGTGATGAGGTGACCACCGCTCCGGTGATGAGGTGACCACCGGAGCTGAAGTAACGTTGAGCGGTGGTGAGTAAAAACAGATAAGGGCTGGAGCGGTGGTGGTGGTTTGCTCTTCACCGCGGCTCGTGACGTCATGTTGTAGTTCGGTGGTCACCTCAGTGACGTCATGTTGTAGTTCGGTGGTCACCTCAGTGACGTCATGTTGTAGTTCGGTGGTCACCTCAGTGACGTCATGTTGTAGTTCGGTGGTCACCTCAGTGACGTCATGTTGTAGTTCGGTGGTCACCTCAGTGACGTCATGTTGTAGTTCGGTGGTCACCTCAGTGACGTCATGTTGTAGTTCGGTGGTCACCTCAGTGACGTCATGTTGTAGTTCGGTGGTCACCTCAGTGACGTCATGTTGAAGTTCGGTGGTCACCTCAGTGACGTCATATTTGTGTTCTGTATGTTATTTTGTAGTAGTGTTCTGTGATTTCCTGTGTTGCCCATGTTTACCTGCCTTGTCTAACCCTTCCCCCACCGCCCGCGTGCCGGTGCCTCCACCTTCCCCCACCGCCCGCGTGCCGGTGCCTCCACCTTCCCCCACCGCCCGCGTGGCGGTGCCTCCACCTTCCCCCACCGCCCGCGTGCCGGTGCCTCCACCTTCCCCCACCGCCCGCGTGCCGGTGCCTCCACCTTCCCCCATCGCCCGCGTGCCGGTGCCTCCACCTTCCCCCACCGCCCGCGTGCCGGTGCCTCCACCTTCCCCCACCGCCCGCGTGCCGGTGCCTCCACCTTCCCCCACCAACACGTGAAGAGGAGGAGCCACAACGACCTCCACTGCCAAACGCTGGGGAACGAACAGACTCCCTCGGCAGCCTGGCAGCCAATCAATAGCCCTGTCTTTACCAAGAATGCAGCACAGGCGGGAGACGAAAGGACACATGAGCTGAGTAGCACAGGAAAGGAAACCCACATCTGCAAACAGTGTGACGAGAGTTTCGATAGTTTCGATCTCCTGGAGTCACACCTGCGTATCCACGCTGGAGAAAAACCATACCACTGTCAACAGTGTGACAAGAGTTTCAGTGAGTTACGCCGCCTTAAGTCACACCTGCGTACTCACAGCGGGGAAAGACCATACCACTGCAAACAGTGTGACAAGAGTTTCAATCAGCCAGGTCACCTGCAGTCACACCTGCGTACTCACAGCGGGGAAAGACCATACCACTGCAAACAGTGTGACAAGAGTTTCAGTGAGTCCCGCAGTCTTAACACACACCTGCGTATTCACAGTGGAGAGAGACCATACCACTGCAAACAGTGTGACAAGAGATTCAATCAGCCGGGCCACCTGCAGTCACACCTGCGTCTCCACACCGGAGAAAGGCCTTTCCACTGCCGACAGTGTGACAAGAGTTTCCTCTCGTCAAGTAACCTGAAGACTCACCGCCGCGTCCACACCGGAGAGAAACCACACCGCTGTCAACTGTGTGACAAGAGTTTCAGTCAGTTAGGTCATCTAAAGGTTCACCTGAGCACCCATACTGGAGAGAAACCACACCACTGTCAACAGTGTGACAGGGGTTTCAGTCAGTTATTCAATCTACAGACACACCTGCGCCTCCACAGTGGAGAGAAACCATACCACTGTAAACAGTGTGACAGGAGCTTCAACACGGCATACAACGTGAGGAATCACCAGCGTGTTCACACTGGAGAGAAACCATACCACTGTCAACGATGCGAGAAGAGCTTCGGTCGGTCAGGTGGTCTCAAGTCTCACCTGCGTATCCACACTGGAGAAACTCATGCCCCAGATGTATTGTCGTAACCCGTAGATGTGAGTGTTTTTGAGGGGAGCCAGCCCGTTCTATATCTGTGTTGTTTTTGTCGACGAAAAATGCACTAAGCTAAATGTATTGACAATTTCGTCAACAGATAGAAACTAGACTAAAATGTAAGGAAATGACTAGTGGACAAGAGATCCAGTATATGTCTTTTTTACACTTGGTTGCATGCTGAAAATAGCAGATCTACAAGCTCACAACGTGTCGCGCTGCGTCGCGTTGTGAGCTTGTAGATGTAAAATGAGCCATTACGACGACATCAAGGCCCGCCAAAATACATATTAGTCGACTAAACAAACTGCAGATGTAGTCGACTATAATCGTATTCGTATCCCAAGGTCATCACCTGGGACGTATCCTCAGTGATGTATCCCAAGGTCATCACCCTGGGACGTATCCTCAGTGATGTGTCCCAAGGTCATCACCTGGGACGTATCCTCAGTGATGTGTCCCAAGGTCATCACCTGGGACGTATCCTCAGTGATGTGTCCCAAGGTCATCACCTGGGACGTATCCTCAGTGATGTATCCCATGGTCATCTGGGTTTCGGGTCTCCCAACATCATACCCCTCACTCAGGTGACCCTGCCGGGGTGATCAAGTCCCGACTTACGTCCCAGTAACTAACCTCGATCTCTGCTCTGCTCTGCCGGGACTGGGGCGTCAACCTATACTAGACTATTCCCGGTTGTCACATAGTCTATTCCTACGAGTCACTATAAATAGAATAACTAAGAACGAAAAAACATTGCATGGATGCACCTGGGACGTATCACCTAAAATGCTAAATTCATAGATGATAACTTATTGGCTTGCAGGTTGGTTTTTGAGGGGCCCTAGCCCCTCCTATGTCCAGCTGACATTGAGGGGCCCTAGCCCCTCCTATGTCCAGCTGTGAGGGGCCCTAGCCCCTCCTATGTCCAGCTTTGAGGGGCCCTAGCCCCTCCTATGTCCAGCTGACATTGAGGGGCCCTAGCCCCTCCTATGTCCAGCTTTGAGGGGTTGTGTAAACACACACATTGAAGACCAAAGTGAGGACGCAAATTGTGATTGGCCGGAATGAGATGATGTATGATGATAAGACCGCCCCCTCACTTCACACGGGTGTGTGTTTTTTTTGAGGGGCGCTAGCCCCTCCTATGCACAGCTTTGTGTGTTCCCCATTGCGATGATTTAATTGGCTGGCATGTGATGATGTATGATGGTGTGTAAATGATAAGATCGTCCCTCACTTCACACAAGTGTGATTTTTAAAGGTCTTATTTTTTTGTTTTGTTTTCTGAGCTCAATTTCACCCAAAAAACCTGAACTTTGCATAAAGTGCTATCTAAGTTACATAAGTTGAGCCTTTGCATATAGCGTGTGAAAACGTGTACGTCACCAAGAGGGGGGCGGCGTCTGAAAAGCTATAGGGACGACCCTCTCGTGGGCTTTAAATTCTAGCCCACATCACTCAGAATAGACTGACGGTGGTATGTTTTTGTAAATATTGAGCTCGTTCTTGGCGACAACATAGTGAACCAACACCAGGATGGATAGAAAGAACGTTGGGCCCAAATACATTACAAGGACAAGGAAAATGTTGTGAACAAACACGGCTGTACTTAGATACTTTGTTGAACGTTATGTCTCTGCGCCTGTGTGCCGTACAGCCGAGATCCAAGCCATTCTACGTCTTGTTGTAAACTCGTCAATCTGGGTTCCTTGGTGCTGTCTCCATGCTGGAAAGCTGAAAATCTAATTCCGTTTTCTGGCTCATTCCCTCGACGTGACCTGCTGTGGCACTTATTTACTGAGCAAGTCTGCACCATTGTGAGGTCAGTTTAAAAAAAGAACGTATACAAGCACACCGGATTGTCGCTCAATGTAAACAAACCAGACAAGCCAACAAGTATGGCGGCCGCTACCATGTGACACATATGTTGACGCCCCCTCCAGGAGATTTTGGTACACCCTATATGCCTGTAAGGACGTCAGGGCTAGGGCAAGTGCTATATATATATATATATATATATATATATATGGGCCATGATGGAGTCTGAAAAGGTGGGTTCTCAGACTACGGTGGAAGGTTGGGATTGAGGATGCAGTTCTGATTGTGATGGGAAGTGCATTCCATAGTTTTGGAGCCAGAAGGGAGAAGAGTTTTGGGTCAGTTGAATTGCTGAAATATTTGATAGGTTAATGTTTGTGGTCCACATTATGATACGAATGCATATTTTATATGTGTGCCCTCTGCTTGTGCTTTGGAATATTTGTGTTTGTTATGCGTCTTGAGTTCATGAATCACAGCCAAAATCCTCCCAAATCATAGGGGTATGGAGCAGTAAGTAAGTATAAGTATGGACGAACGACAACTGAATACAAACTGAAATGTTTATTTACTTCAGTAGCAGCAGTTTAAGATGAAAAATATTCACATAAGAGATTGACTTCAGGGGGAAGGTTTACAATAATTCATAAAATGCTACAGTATACTAAAACCTGAAATTCCTATCCAATTAAGAACAAACAAAAAGACAATACTGAACCTACTTACCTAGACTAAACAATACACAGGAGAAAACAAAACCAAACAAAATAACCCTTAAGTTTACAAAGAAGTAACGACCAGCTAACAAAGGTGACAAATAACTAAGGACCAAACCAAACCAAACAGAAGATAACTAAATGCGAGAGTAGTGAAAACGACATGGTTAGGTGGAGGACAGAGTGATCGATACGACATGGTTTGGTGGAGGACAGAGTGATGGTTTGGTGGAGGACAGAGTGATGGTTTGGTGGAGGACAGAGTGATGGTTTGGTGGAGGACAGAGTGATGGTTTGGTGGAGGACAGAGTGATCGATACGACATGGTTTGGTGGAGGACAGAGTGATGGTTTGGTGGAGGACAGAGTGATGGTTTGGTGGAGGACAGAGTGATGGTTTGGTGGAGGACAGAGTGATGGTTTGGTGGAGGACATGGTTTGGTGAAGGACAGAGTGGAGGACATGGTGGAGGACAGAGTGGTGGAGGACAGAGTGATGGTTTGGTGGAGGACAGAGTGATGGTTTGGTGGAGGACAGAGTGATGGTTTGGTGGAGGACAGAGGACAGAGGACAGAGTGATGGTTTGGTGGAGGACAGAGTGGTGGAGGACAGATGGTGGAGGACAGAGTGGAGGACAGAGTGATGGTTTGGTGGAGGACAGAGTGGAGGACAGAGTGGAGGACATGGTGGAGGACAGAGTGATCATGGTTTGGTGGAGGACAGAGTGGAGGACAGAGTGGAGGACAGAGTGGAGGACAGAGTGGAGGACAGAGTGATGGTTTGGTGGAGGACAGAGTGATGGTTTGGTGGAGGACAGAGTGATCCATTCTCTGCTGCCATTCCGCTGCCATCCTCCCTAAAAATGTGAGGACAAAATGTGTCCTTGGATATTGCGCGCTGTGATTAGGCTGAAAGGTGTGTCATCCTGTGCTGTGATTGGCCGAGCATGGCATAGTGGGTGTGCAACATGAGCCAATATAAGTGGCAAAGGGGGAGAGATGTCATCAGACACTGTGATTGCCCCGCCCCTCTCCTCAAAGGGGGAGAGATGTCATCAGACACTGTGATTGCCCCGCCCCTCTCCTCAGGCCTCATTCACACGTATCAAACGGATGTTCTGTGATTAATGGCCGCCATATGGGAGTCACATGGTTTATATGAGAGTCACATGGTTTATATGGGAGTCACATGGTTTATATGGGAGTCACATGGTTTATATGGGAGTCACATGGTTTATATGGGAGTCACATGGTTTCACCAAACATTTGTGTTTGATGAGGCAGCAATCAGCAATCAAACACAAATGTTTGGTCAAACCATGTGACTCCCATTGGAATTGCATTGTGGCAGCCATTGATCACAGACAGATCACAGCCATTGATCACAGACAGATCACAGCCATTGATCACAGACAGATCACAGCCATTGATCACAGACAGATCACAGCCATTGATCACAGACAGATCACAGCCATTGATCACAGACAGATCACAGCCATTGATCACAGACAGATCACAGCCATTGATCACAGACAGATCACAGCCATTGATCACAGACAGATCACAGACAGATCACAGCCATTGATCACAGACAGATCACAGCCATTGATCACAGACAGATCACAGCCATTGATCACAGACAGATCACAGCCATTGATCACAGACAGATCACAGACAGATCACAGCCATTGATCACAGACAGATCACAGCCATTGATCACAGACAGATCACAGACAGATCACAGACAGATCACAGACAGATCACAGGACATTCGATACGTGTGAATAAGGCCTGAGGCCTAGTTCACACGTACCAAACACCAATCAAGCAATGTTTGGTCGTTTGTTGGGGCCGCCACAATGCCTTTCCAATGGGAGTAACATGGTTTGATCAAACATTTGTGTTTGATTGCTGATTGCTCCCGACTCATCAAACAAATGTTTGGTCAAACCATGTGATTCCCATTGAAAATAAATTGGAGCAGCAATCAAACTGCAATCAGACATCCCACACGGACCAAACATTTGTTGTGTACGTGTGAATGAGGCCTCAGTGATCTGAATTTGCACACAGGCATTTTTGACAATGCAACCCATTCACCTGAATGGTGCTGATTAGGGATATATCCTGATCACGTTTTTTTTTCCTCCCAATCATTTTTTTTCCTTCTGATCATTTGATTTGATTTAGAGTATCTACTGATGCCCAATATGTCTAGAGGTAATGGGTCTGATACGGCCCAATATGTCTAGAGGTTATGGGTCTGATATACAGCCCAATATGTCTAGAGGTAATGGGTCTGATATACAGCCCAATATGTCTAGAGGTTATGGGTCTGATACAGCCCAATATGTCTAGAGGTAATGGGTCTGATATACGGCCCAATATGTCTAGAGGTAATGGGTCTGATATGGCCCAATATGTCTAGAGGTAATGGGTCTGATATACAGCCCAATATGTCTAGAGGTAATGGGTCTGATATACAGCCCAATATGTCTAGAGGTAATGGGTCTGATATGGCCCAATATGTCTAGAGGTAATGGGTCTGATATACAGCCCAATATGTCTAGAGGTAATGGGTCTGATATACGGCCCAATATGTCTAGAGGTAATGGGTCTGATACGGCCCAATATGTCTAGAGGTAATGGGTCTGATATGGCCCAATATGTCTAGAGGTAATGGGTCTGATATACAGCCCAATATGTCTAGAGGTAATGGGTCTGATATACAGCCCAATATGTCTAGAGGTAATGGGTCTGATATACGGCCCAATATGTCTAGAGGTTATGGGTCTGATATACGGCCCAATATGTCTAGAGGTAATGGGTCTGATACAGCCCAATATGTCTAGAGGTAATGGGTCTGATATACGGCCCAATATGTCTAGAGGTAATGGGTCTGATATATGGCCCAATATGTCTAGAGGTTATGGGTCTGATACAGCCCAATATGTCTAGAGGTAATGGGTCTGATATATGGCCCAATATGTCTAGAGGTTATGGGTCTGATACAGCCCAATATGTCTAGAGGTAATGGGTCTGATATACAGCCCAATATGTCTAGAGGTTATGGGTCTGATATACAGCCCAATATGTCTAGAGGTAATGGGTCTGATATACAGCCCAATATGTCTAGAGGTAATGGGTCTGATATACAGCCCAATATGTCTAGAGGTAATGGGTCTGATATACGGCCCAATATGTCTAGAGGTTATGGGTCTGATACAGCCCAATATGTCTAGAGGTAATGGGTCTGATATACAGCCCAATATGTCTAGAGGTAATGGGTCTGATATACAGCCCAATATGTCTAGAGGTAATGGGTCTGATATACAGCCCAATATGTCTAGAGGTTATGGGTCTGATACAGCCCAATATGTCTAGAGGTAATGGGTCTGATATACAGCCCAATATGTCTAGAGGTAATGGGTCTGATATACGGCCCAATATGTCTAGAGGTAATGGGTCTGATATACAGCCCAATATGTCTAGAGGTTATGGGTCTGATATACAGCCCAATATGTCTAGAGGTAATGGGTCTGATATACAGCCCAATATGTCTAGAGGTAATGGGTCTGATATACGGCCCAATATGTCTAGAGGTAATGGGTCTGATATACAGCCCAATATGTCTAGAGGTAATGGGTCTGATATACAGCCCAATATGTCTAGAGGTAATGGGTCTGATACGGCCCAATATGTCTAGAGGTAATGGGTCTGATACAGCCCAATATGTCTAGAGGTAATGGGTCTGATATACAGCCCAATATGTCTAGAGGTAATGGGTCTGATATACAGCCCAATATGTCTAGAGGTAATGGTCTGATATGGCCCAATATGTCTAGAGGTAATGGGTCTGATATACAGCCCAATATGTCTAGAGGTAATGGGTCTGATACAGCCCAATATGTCTAGAGGTAATGGGTCTGATATACAGCCCAATATGTCTAGAGGTAATGGGTCTGATATACGGCCCAATATGTCTAGAGGTAATGGGTCTGATATATGGCCCAATATGTCTAGAGGTTATGGGTCTGATACAGCCCAATATGTCTAGAGGTAATGGGTCTGATATACGGCCCAATATGTCTAGAGGTTATGGGTCTGATACAGCCCAATATGTCTAGAGGTAATGGGTCTGATATACAGCCCAATATGTCTAGAGGTAATGGGTCTGATATACAGCCCAATATGTCTAGAGGTAATGGGTCTGATATACAGCCCAATATGTCTAGAGGTTATGGGTCTGATACAGCCCAATATGTCTAGAGGTAATGGGTCTGATATACAGCCCAATATGTCTAGAGGTAATGGGTCTGATATACGGCCCAATATGTCTAGAGGTAATGGGTCTGATATACAGCCCAATATGTCTAGAGGTTATGGGTCTGATATACAGCCCAATATGTCTAGAGGTAATGGGTCTGATATACAGCCCAATATGTCTAGAGGTAATGGGTCTGATATACGGCCCAATATGTCTAGAGGTAATGGGTCTGATATACAGCCCAATATGTCTAGAGGTAATGGGTCTGATATACAGCCCAATATGTCTAGAGGTAATGGGTCTGATACGGCCCAATATGTCTAGAGGTAATGGGTCTGATACAGCCCAATATGTCTAGAGGTAATGGGTCTGATATACAGCCCAATATGTCTAGAGGTAATGGGTCTGATATACAGCCCAATATGTCTAGAGGTAATGGTCTGATATGGCCCAATATGTCTAGAGGTAATGGGTCTGATATACAGCCCAATATGTCTAGAGGTAATGGGTCTGATATACAGCCCAATATGTCTAGAGGTAATGGGTCTGATATACAGCCCAATATGTCTAGAGGTAATGGGTCTGATATACGGCCCAATATGTCTAGAGGTAATGGGTCTGATATACAGCCCAATATGTCTAGAGGTAATGGGTCTGATATACGGCCCAATATGTCTAGAGGTAATGGGTCTGATATACAGCCCAATATGTCAAGAGGTTATGGGTCTGATACAGCCCAATATGTCTAGAGGTAATGGGTCTGATATACGGCCCAATATGTCTAGAGGTAATGGGTCTGATATACAGCCCAATATGTCTAGAGGTTATGGGTCTGATATACAGCCCAATATGTCTAGAGGTAATGGGTCTGATATACAGCCCAATATGTCTAGAGGTAATGGGTCTGATATACAGCCCAATATGTCTAGAGGTAATGGGTCTGATATACAGCCCAATATGTCTAGAGGTAATGGGTCTGATATACGGCCCAATATGTCTAGAGGTAATGGGTCTGATATACAGCCCAATATGTCTAGAGGTAATGGGTCTGATATACAGCCCAATATGTCTAGAGGTAATGGGTCTGATACGGCCCAATATGTCTAGAGGTAATGGGTCTGATATACAGCCCAATATGTCTAGAGGTAATGGGTCTGATATACAGCCCAATATGTCTAGAGGTAATGGGTCTGATATACAGCCCAATATGTCTAGAGGTAATGGGTCTGATATGGCCCAATATGTCTAGAGGTAATGGGTCTGATATACAGCCCAATATGTCTAGAGGTAATGGGTCTGATATACAGCCCAATATGTCTAGAGGTAATGGGTCTGATATACAGCCCAATATGTCTAGAGGTAATGGGTCTGATATACGGCCCAATATGTCTAGAGGTAATGGGTCTGATACGGCCCAATACGTCTAGAGGTAATGGGTCTGATATACAGCCCAATATGTCTAGAGGTAATGGGTCTGATATACAGCCCAATATGTCTAGAGGTAATGGGTCTGATACGGCCCAATATGTCTAGAGGTAATGGGTCTGATATACGGCCCAATATGTCTAGAGGTAATGGGTCTGATATACAGCCCAATATGTCTACAGGTAATGGGTCTGATACGGCCCAATATGTCTAGAGGTAATGGGTCTGATACAGCCCAATATGTCTAGAGGTAATGGGTCTGATACGGCCCAATATGTCTAGAGGTAATGGGTCTGATACGGCCCAATATGTCTAGAGGTTATGGGTCTGATATACAGCCCAATATGTCTAGAGGTAATGGGTCTGATATACGGCCCAATATGTCTAGAGGTAATGGGTCTGATATACGGCCCAATATGTCTAGAGGTAATGGGTCTGATATGGCCCAATATGTCTAGAGGTAATGGGTCTGATACAGCCCAATATGTCTAGAGGTAATGGGTCTGATATGGCCCAATATGTCTAGAGGTACTGGGTCTGATACGGCCCAATATGTCTAGAGGTAATGGGTCTGATACGGCCCAATATGTCTAGAGGTAATGGGTCTGATATACGGCCCAATATGTCTAGAGGTAATGGGTCTGATATACAGCCCAATATGTCTAGAGGTAATGGGTCTGATACGGCCCAATATGTCTAGAGGTAATGGGTCTGATATACAGCCCAATATGTCTAGAGGTAATAGGTCTGATATACAGCCCAATATGTCTAGAAGTAATGGGTCTGATATGGCCAAATATGTCTAGAGGTAATGGGTCTGATACAGCCCAATATGTCTAGAGGTAATGGGTCTGATATGGCCCAATATGTCTAGAGGTAATGGGTCTGATACGGCCCAATATGTCTAGAGGTTATGGGTCTGATATACAGCCCAATATGTCTAGAGGTAATGGGTCTGATACGGCCCAATATGTCTAGAGGTAATGGGTCTGATATACAGCCCAATATGTCTAGAGGTAATGGGTCTGATATACGGCCCAATATGTCTAGAGGTAATGGGTCTGATACAGCACAGCCCAATATGTCTAGAGGTAATGGGTCTGATACGGCCCAATATGTCTAGAGGTAATGGGTCTGATACGGCCCAATATGTCTAGAGGTAATGGGTCTGATACAGCCCAATATGTCTAGAGGTAATGGGTCTGATATACAGCCCAATATGTCTAGAGGTAATGGGTCTGATATACGGCCCAATATGTCTAGAGGTAATGGGTCTGATACGACCCAATATGTCTAGAGGTAATGGGTCTGATATACAGCCCAATATGTCTAGAGGTAATGGGTCTGATACGGCCCAATATGTCTAGAGGTAATGGGTCTGATACGGCCCAATATGTCTAGAGGTAATGGGTCTGATACGGCCCAATATGTGTAGAGGTAATGGGTCTGATATACAGCCCAATATGTCTAGAGGTAATGGGTCTGATATACAGCCCAATATGTCTAGAGGTAATGGGTCTGATATACAGCCCAATATGTCTAGAGGTAATGGGTCTGATATACAGCCCAATATGTCTAGAGGTAATGGGTCTGATATGGCCCAATATGTCTAGAGGTAATGGGTCTGATACGGCCCAATATGTCTAGAGGTTATGGGTCTGATATACAGCCCAATATGTCTAGAGGTAATGGGTCTGATACGGCCCAATATGTCTAGAGGTAATGGGTCTGATATACAGCCCAATATGTCTAGAGGTAATGGGTCTGATATACGGCCCAATATGTCTAGAGGTAATGGGTCTGATACAGCACAGCCCAATATGTCTAGAGGTAATGGGTCTGATACGGCCCAATATGTCTAGAGGTAATGGGTCTGATACGGCCCAATATGTCTAGAGGTAATGGGTCTGATACAGCCCAATATGTCTAGAGGTAATGGGTCTGATATACAGCCCAATATGTCTAGAGGTAATGGGTCTGATATACGGCCCAATATGTCTAGAGGTAATGGGTCTGATACGACCCAATATGTCTAGAGGTAATGGGTCTGATATACAGCCCAATATGTCTAGAGGTAATGGGTCTGATACGGCCCAATATGTCTAGAGGTAATGGGTCTGATACGGCCCAATATGTCTAGAGGTAATGGGTCTGATACGGCCCAATATGTGTAGAGGTAATGGGTCTGATATACAGCCCAATATGTCTAGAGGTAATGGGTCTGATATACAGCCCAATATGTCTAGAGGTAATGGGTCTGATATACAGCCCAATATGTCTAGAGGTAATGGGTCTGATATACAGCCCAATATGTCTAGAGGTAATGGGTCTGATATGGCCCAATATGTCTAGAGGTAATGGGTCTGATATACAGCCCAATATGTCTAGAGGTAATGGGTCTGATACGGCCCAATATGTCTAGAGGTAATGGGTCTGATATACGGCCCAATATGTCTAGAGGTAATGGGTCTGATATACGGCCCAATATGTCTAGAGGTAATGGGTCTGATACAGCCCAATATGTCTAGAGGTAATGGGTCTGATACAGCCCAATATGTCTAGAGGTAATGGGTCTGATATACGGCCCAATATGTCTAGAGGTAATGGGTCTGATACGGCCCAATATGTCTAGAGGTAATGGGTCTGATATACAGCCCAATATGTCTAGAGGTAATGGGTCTGATATACAGCCCAATATGTCTAGAGGTAATGGGTCTGATACGGCCCAATATGTCTAGAGGTAATGGGTCTGATACAGCCCAATATGTCTAGAGGTAATGGGTCTGATATACAGCCCAATATGTCTAGAGGTAATGGGTCTGATACGGCCCAATATGTCTAGAGGTAATGGGTCTGATATACAGCTCAATATGTCTAGAGGTAATGAGTCTGATATACAGCCCAATATGTCTAGAGGTAATGGGTCTGATACAGCCCAATATGTCTAGAGGTAATGGGTCTGATATACAGCCCAATATGTCTAGAGGTAATGGGTCTGATATACAGCCCAATATGTCTAGAGGTAATGGGTCTGATATACAGCCCAATATGTCTAGAGGTAATGGGTCTGATATACAGCCCAATATGTCTAGAGGTAATGGGTCTGATATACAGCCCAATATGTCTAGAGGTACTGGGTCTGATACGGCCCAATATGTCTAGAGGTAATGGGTCTGATATACGGCCCAATATGTCTAGAGGTAATGGGTCTGATATACAGCCCAATATGTCTAGAGGTAATGGGTCTGATATACAGCCCAATATGTCTATAGGTAATGGGTCTGATATACAGCCCAATATGTCTAGAGGTAATGGGTCTGATACGGCCCAATATGTCTAGAGGTAATGGGTCTGATATACAGCCCAATATGTCTAGAGGTAATGGGTCTGATATGGCCCAATATGTCTAGAGGTAATGGGTCTGATATACAGCCCAATATGTCTAGAGGTAATGGGTCTGATACGGCCCAATATGTCTAGAGGTAATGGGTCTGATATACAGCCCAATATGTCTAGAGGTAATGGGTCTGATATACGGCCCAATATGTCTAGAGGTAATGGGTCTGATACGGCCCAATATGTCTAGAGGTAATGGGTCTGATATACGGCCCAATATGTCTAGAGGTAATGGGTCTGATATACAGCCCAATATGTCTAGAGGTAATGGGTCTGATACGGCCCAATATGTCTAGAGGTAATGGGTCCGATATACAGCCCAATATGTCTAGAGGTAATGGGTCTGATATACGGCCCAATATGTCTAGAGGTAATGGGTATGCATAACATATAAACTGGACAGGAAACCTCACTTGTGGCAGCGGTGGCCGAACGGTTTGCGGAGCGGTCTTGATACCGGAAGGTCGCCAGTTCGAATCCCCGGACCGGCACGTTAAAATTACCACCGCTGAAGTGCCCTTGAGCAAGGCATTGAACCCCAACCATGAAATGTTCTATGAGCAGGGCGTGGCTGTAAACAAGCATCTCGAGCTTAGTCCACTTACCCTGGGTAAACAAAGAACTTTGCTTTACTTTGCTTTACTCAAACGTTGAAAAGGTCTTTCAAGGGCTTTGTTCTTCAATACAAATGGCTCAATTACATGATGGAAGTTAATCGACTTTCAAGTATGTTGGCAGTCATTTATAATAGAGGATAAATAGTAGACGATATTATAAATAGGATCTATATTTGAGTGGAACAGTGCAACTTACAATGGTATGGTTTCCCTTTGAGTGGAACAGTGCAACTTACAATGGTATGGTTTCCCTTTGAGTGGAACAGTGCAACTTACAATGGTATGGTTTCCCTCGAAAATAAAATGGAGAGACAAAACAGTAAACTGACCTAACTAAAACCTAACCTAACAACAACATGGAAAACTATAACTTAACCTGTCGTTCCTTCCTGAAGGGAACTAACATAAAGCAAAAGGATAAGCAAAGCTTAAACCAACGGAATGAAAGCAAACAGCTAGAGCTTTAGCTTGGCGATGTCATCTCAAACAACAACAGGATGAACTAGAAAGGTGGCAATTTAAAAAAATTGCAAAGTGTGTTTGCCGCAGTGGCTTACATATGCCCCTCCCACTGATATTGCCAGCCAATTGCAATGTCGCGTCACCCCTGCGATCATGCGTAAGTAATTCGGAGGGGATTTATCCCCCCAAAAAACATTTTTCTGCAAGAAACTGTCATCTCACCCCTGTGAAAATAACGTTTGAGTGGTGCAACCACTCCTATCTAGCTTTGTGTGTCCCTGGGTCTGTCCCTGGCTGGCTGGCTGGCTGGGTCTGTCCGAGCACGAAAAATAGCGTTTGGTTGGTTTTCACAATTAACTGTAGCCTATATATGATGATTTGAGGTGTTACAGTACAGTGAAGGTACAGTACAGTAGAGGGACCCCCTGGGGGACCCCCACACTGTAACTCTGTCATTTCTCGACCGTTTCGGACGCGGGCTGGCTCGCCGGAACCGGGCTGTGGGTCTGGGACTTCTGGGGCCCCCCTGGGGATCCCCACACGGAGTTGCGCCACTAACTTCATACGGTGTGATTTTCTGCAACAAGCGGTTACATTTTTCGCATTTGCGGCGCCCCTTATGGATGAAAATAGAATCGCTTTTGGCTTTTGGTTGATTAAACCACCCACGACATCTGATTCAAATTTGGGATGGATTGGACATTCCGTTCGTGATTTTAGGCATTTTTTGTAAAATAGGCCCCTCCCGCTAACTTCGGACGACGATTAAGGCCGAACGATACGGACAAAAAAAATCAAAAAATCTGAAAAAAATGTAAACGCGGTCCGATAGGTCCAGAGATCATGTGTACCGATTTCTGTGAGATCCGGACAAAATCTGTAGAAACAGAAAATAAAGGTGTGTTTTGAAGAAAAATCAAAATGGCGGAAAATCTATCCTGAATTTTGAATTTACGACCTACGGTTCAAGAGTTATAAGCCAAAACGTAAAGTGGGCTGTTATAGCGCCCCCATGAGGCCGACCGATATAATTATAAGTTAATTAATTTTAGTAAGTATTACGAATTATCCCTCCAAGTTTTGTAACTATAGCCCTTACGGTCTCCGAGGAAAAAATACTTGAACGTGATTTTTCGCATTTTCCCATTCATGTCAATGGGAAATTTAATTCACTAATAATTAATATTAATATTAATAATTAATATCAATTAAACTATACAATATTTCTCTTAGCAATGAGCAAGCACACGATTCCCGATTCAATTTGACATATGGCTCAAGTGCGTACAGTCAAAACTGTGGGACTAGTAGTGGGACAAACTTTGTCTTACTCTAGTAAAATAATAATAAAGTGTTACAATTACAATAGTCTCAACCACACTAATGAGTATTTTTATAGGTGACGGTTCATGGCCAACGAGTCGTCACATGACCGGTCTGGCCAATGAGGAGGAGGGATCAAGACCTCACACGGTTTCCACCGGTTGAGAGAGAGATGGCGAGCGAGAAGGGACATTCTTCATCTGTAGTTGAGAAAACAGATTGATTGATTGATTGATTGAAAAATGTATTAACAGTTTGCAGAATTACAGTACATTTCAAGCACAAACTCAATAAAAAGGCTGTTAACTGTGAGTGGACGACCCAATTAAGCATTACACTTGTTTCCAATAGGGTCCACCATGTTCAATTCATCAAAAACATTTAGAGACGTACAAATAGACATTTCTATATAGACAAAGGACAGAACAGGAATTCATCATAAAGGAGGTAAAAAGGGAAAAGAAACATATACAGTGAGGGAAAAAAGGGGTGGGCGGTGGGGGGGATTCACGTTCAGCTCCGTTCATTTGTTTGTTTTCCTTGGAGGAGCTGCGTTGGGTCCCCAAGTCGGCTCCGTGGCCGTACCTTGAGTTGGCTGTGTGGCCGTGACCTTCTCTTGTGTTGTCCTTGCGTTGGGTCCCCAAGTCGGCTCAGTGGCCATACCTTGAGTTGGCTGTGTGGCCGTGACCGTCTCTTGTGTTGTCCTTGCGTTGGGTCCCCAAGTCGGCTTTGTGGCCGTACCTTGAGTTGGCTGTGTGGCCGTGACCGTCTCTTGTGTTGTCCTTGCGTTGGGTCCCCAAGTCGGCTCCGTGGCCGTACCTTGAGTTGGCTGTGTGGCCGTGACCGTCTCTTGTGTTGTCCTTGCGTTGGGTCCCCAAGTCGGCTTAGTGGCCGTACCTTGAGTTGGCTGTGTGGCCGTGACCGTCTCTTGTGTTGTCCTTGCGTTGGGTCCCCAAGTCGGCTTCGTGGCCGTACCTTGAGTTGGCTGTGTGGCCGTGACCGTCTCTTGTGTTGTCCTTGTGTTGGGTCCCCAAGTCGGCTCCGTGGCCGTACCTTGAGTTGGCTGTGTGGCCGTGACCGTCTCTTGTGTTGTCCTTGTGTTGGGTCCCCAAGTCGGCTTCGTGGCCGTACCTTGAGTTGGCTGTGTGGCCGTGACCGTCTCTTGTGTTGTCCTTGTGTTGGGTCCCCAAGTCGGCTCAGTGGCCGTACCTTGAGTTGGCTGTGTGGCCGTGACCGTCTCTTGTGTTGTCCTTGCGTTGGGTCCCCAAGTCGGCTTCGTGGCCGTACCTTAAGTTGGCTGTGTGGCCGTGACCGTCTCTTGTGTTGTCCTTGCGTTGGGTCCCCAAGTCGGCTCAGTGGCCGTACCTTGAGTTGGCTGTGTGGCCGTGACCGTCTCTTGTGTTGTCCTTGTGTTGGGTCCCCAAGTCGGCTCAGTGGCCGTACCTTGAGTTGGCTGTGTGGCCGTGACCGTCTCTTGTGTTGTCCTTGTGTTGGGTCCCCAAGTCGGCTCAGTGGCCGTACCTTGAGTTGGCTGTGTGGCCGTGACCGTCTCTTGTGTTGTCCTTGCGTTGGGTCCCCAAGTCGGCTCCGTGGCCGTACCTTGAGTTGGCTGTGTGGCCGTGACCGTCTCTTGTGTTGTCCTTGTGTTGGGTCCCCAAGTCGGCTCCGTGGCCGTACCTTGAGTTGGCTGTGTGGCCGTGACCGTCTCTTGTGTTGTCCTTGCGTTGGGTCCCCAAGTCGGCTTCGTGGCCGTACCTTGAGTTGGCTGTGTGGCCGTGACCGTCTCTTGTGTTGTCCTTGCGTTGGGTCCCCAAGTCGGCTTCGTGGCCGTACCTTGAGTTGGCTGTGTGGCCGTGACCGTCTCTTGTGTTGTCCTTGCGTTGGGTCCCCAAGTCGGCTCAGTGGCCGTACCTTGAGTTGGCTGTGTGGCCGTGACCGTCTCTTGTGTTGTCCTTGTGTTGGGTCCCCAAGTCGGCTCCGTGGCCGTACCTTGAGTTGGCTGTGTGGCCGTGACCGTCTCTTGTGTTGTCCTTGTGTTGGGTCCCCAAGTCGGCTCCGTGGCCGTACCTTGAGTTGGCTGTGTGGCCGTGACCGTCTCTTGTGTTGTCCTTGTGTTGGGTCCCCAAGTCGGCTCAGTGGCCGTACCTTGAGTTGGCTGTGTGGCCGTGACCGTCTCTTGTGTTGGGTCCCCAAGTCGGCTCAGTGGCCGTACCTTGAGTTGGCTGTGTGGCCGTGACCGTCTCTTGTGTTGTCCTTGTGTTGGGTCCCCAAGTCGGCTCAGTGGCCGTACCTTGAGTTGGCTGTGTGGCCGTGACCGTCTCTTGTGTTGTCCTTGTGTTGGGTCCCCAAGTCGGCTCAGTGGCCGTACCTTGAGTTGGCTGTGTGGCCGTCTCTTGTGTTGTCCTTGCGTTGGGTCCCCAAGTCGGCTTCGTGGCCGTACCTTGAGTTGGCTGTGTGGCCGTGACCGTCTCTTGTGTTGTCCTTGCGTTGGGTCCCCAAGTCGGCTTCGTGGCCGTACCTTGAGTTGGCTGTGTGGCCGTGACCGTCTCTTGCGTTGGGTCCCCAAGTCGGCTCCGTGGCCGTACCTTGAGTTGGCTGTGTGGCCGTGACCGTCTCTTGTGTTGTCCTTGTGTTGGGTCCCCAAGTCGGCTCCCTGGCCGTACCTTGAGTTGGCTGTGTGGCCGTGACCGTCTCTTGTGTTGTCCTTGTGTTGGGTCCCCAAGTCGGCTCCGTGGCCGTACCTTGAGTTGGCTGTGTGGCCGTGACCGTCTCTTGTGTTGTCCTTGTGTTGGGTCCCCAAGTCGGCTCCGTGGCCGTACCTTGAGTTGGCTGTGTGGCCGTGACCGTCTCTTGTGTTGTCCTTGTGTTGGGTCCCCAAGTCGGCTCAGTGGCCGTACCTTGAGTTGGCTGTGTGGCCGTGACCGTCTCTTGTGTTGTCCTTGTGTTGGGTCCCCAAGTCGGCTCCGTGGCCGTACCTTGAGTTGGCTGTGTGGCCGTGACCGTCTCTTGTGTTGTCCTTGTGTTGGGTCCCCAAGTCGGCTCCGTGGCCGTACCTTGAGTTGGCTGTGTGGCCGTGACCGTCTCTTGTGTTGTCCTTGTGTTGGGTCCCCAAGTCGGCTCCGTGGCCGTACCTTGAGTTGGCTGTGTGGCCGTGACCGTCTCTTGTGTTGTCCTTGTGTTGGGTCCCCAAGTCGGCTCCGTGGCCATACCTTGAGTTGGCTGTGTGGCCGTGACCGTCTCTTGTGTTGTCCTTGCGTTGGGTCCCCAAGTCGGCTCCGTGGCCGTACCTTGAGTTGGCTGTGTGGCCGTGACTGTCTCTTGTGTTGTCCTTGTGTTGGGTCCCCAAGTCGGCTCCGTGGCCGTACCTTGAGTTGGCTGTGTGGCCGTGACCGTCTCTTGTGTTGTCCTTGTGTTGGGTCCCCAAGTCGGCTCCGTGGCCGTACCTTGAGTTGGCTGTGTGGCCGTGACCGTCTCTTGTGTTGTCCTTGTGTTGGGTCCCCAAGTCGGCTCCGTGGCCGTACCTTGAGTTGGCTGTGTGGCCGTGACCGTCTCTTGTGTTGTCCTTGTGTTGTCCTTGTGTTGTCCTTGTGTTGTCCTTGTGTTGTCCTTGTGTTGGGTCCCCAGCCGTACCTTCAGTAATAACAACAATACTGGCCACAATGGCACAGCGTAAACAACGCTGCCGACAGTCCTCATATACAAGCTTAGCTCCACAACTACATATATATATATTTAACGAACCATAATCAGAAAAGAACACCACCAAAATAATAACAATAATAAACGGCTCGCCGTTACCCTACTCATACCGATTTTTACCGATCCAATATTTATATATTATATTATATTATATATTCAACACAATGAACAGTACAATATCAAAAATCACAGACAATATCATGTCTAATATATTATGTTATCACTTTTTTTATTTTGCTCCCAACGCGATATGCTCCCTCGATATGCAACCTTTGCTTCAAATGTAAAGTGCGTTATGAATAAAATGTATTATTATTATTATTATTATTATTATATCCGATTCCGATCATCTGAAAAAAAAAAAACAACGTGCCCGATCTTCTTGCCGCCCCCGACTTGCAATCACGTGATGGACAACCGTTGCTACGACTACTCTCTGATGGGACAACCGTTGCTACGACTACTCTCTGATGGGACAACCGTTGCTACGACTACTCTCTGATGGGACAACCGTTGCTACGACTACTCTCTGATGGGACAACCGTTGCTACGACTACTCTCTGATGGGACAACCGTTGCTACGACTACTCTCTGATGGGACAACCGTTGCTACGACTACTCTCTGCACATACTTGGTGGTGTGGAACGCGTGTGTCGACGTTTGAAGTCGGTGGGGCGAACGGTTCTTGAGTTACGCCAGATTTGCCAAATCTAAACGATGTGGACTGCATACACTGACACCACGGCGCGTAATCAGCGCCTCAAACTGTGACTCCGCCCACCCCCGGGGGAAGTTGTGATTTGCTCTCGTTTACTGCAATGCAATTTGCGGCATTTTAAAAACAATATTGAGCAGCGATTATCAAACGTATTTGCAATGCCATACGTTGAAAGATCTGTTTCCTGTGGACAAGGCACGCTACCTCCGCAAGTTAGATAGCATCGGCATAGATGTTTGTCCGTATGTGATTAAGGATTGGACCA
>NW_027637225.1:79022-109022 GCF_951216825.1 Electrona antarctica
GCCTGGTTCTGCTCTCAGTCAGTGTTGATTTCCTCGACTAAAAGATGAAACATGTTCGTCGACGTCCTTTTTTCCACTTACGAAAACGACATTAAAACGACATTAAAAGGAACCCATGACGACTAAAACTATGACTATAGAATATATTGACAATTTCTTCAACACATAAAAACTTTAGACTAAAATGTTAGGAAGGGACTAGTGGACAAGAGATCCAGTTTTATGCTGAAAATAGCAGATCTACAAGCTCACAACGCGTCGCAGCACAGTAGTGAGCACAGCGCAGTTGTGAGCTTGTAGATCTGCAATTTTCAGCGTGCAACCAAAATAATCAACTGTATGATTTAGTCGACTAAAATCTTATGACATTTAGTCGGCTAAAACTGGACTAACATTTCAGGTGACTAAAATGTGACTAAATGAAAGCAATTCAAAAGACTATGACTAAAACTATAAAATCAAAAATGTTGCTGTCAAAAACAACACATGGTCTCAGACAGTGGTCTGTGGCTGGGCCGTCATCAGCTTGGATCAGAGTGCACTGATCATTACTGCCCTCTGGTGGTGGCATATGATCTAACAACAGATTAAATAGTCAGTGTTGGGCCTAATGCAATAACAGCTTTCCATTTTACCCATTTAGACCTGAGGACGATTCTACAAATGTCTTCTAAATCATGACCATGTTTCTATGTCAGTCGTTCTCAAACATTTTCATGTCAAGGACCCCCAAAAATATATTTAATTGGACGCTGACCCCCATCTGAAAATATGTTGTTCCAGGGACCCCCCAGTAGCAAAGATATGAGTTAAACACGTTCGCTCTGAAAGAATATATATTCAAACATTTGAGGCACATTTTCACCATTTTTCAAAAATAGCAGACCTACAAGCTCGTAGCGCGGCACCCGGTGCCGCGCTACGAGCTTGTAGATCTGCTATTTTTCAATAGCTAAAGTACAACATAATGCTTAAAACACCAACAGGGGTTCCCGTCCGAAATGGGTTTTAAATGAACAAAGACGTTTCAGAATATGAACAATTATTCACTTGACTTCTTCTTACCGTTGCCCATACACTGACACCACGCTAGACTCGCATATCGAGGGAGCATATCGCGTCGGGAGCAAAATAAAAAAAGTGATAACATAATATATTAGACATGATAATGTCTGTGATTTTTTATATTGTACTGTTCATTGTGTTGAATATATAATATAATATAATATATAAATATTTATTATTGTTATTATTTTGGTGGTGTTATTTTCTGATTATGGTTCGTTAAATATATATATATGTACTTATTCTTATTTCCATATATATATATATTTACGTTAGCCAATAGTTGTGGAGCTAAGCTTGTATTTGAGGACTGTCGGCAGCGTTGTTTACGCTGTGTCATTGTGGCCAGTATTGTTGTTATTACTGTCACTCAAGGTACGGCTGGGGACCCAACACAAGGACAACACAAGGACAACACAAGGACAACACAAGGACAACACAAGGACAACACAAGGACAACACAAGGACAACACCAGGACAACACAAGGACAACACAAGGACAACACAAGGACAACACCAGGACAACACAAGGACAACACAAGGACAACACAAGGACAA
The DNA here is from genome assembly GCF_951216825.1 of Electrona antarctica. Classification (NCBI taxonomy): domain Eukaryota; kingdom Metazoa; phylum Chordata; class Actinopteri; order Myctophiformes; family Myctophidae; genus Electrona; species Electrona antarctica. The sequence continues at coordinate 80,646 of NW_027637225.1, forward strand.
CACAAGGACAACACAAGGACAACACAAGAGACGGTCACGGCCACACAGCCAACTCAAGGTACGGCCACGGAGCCGACTTGGGGACCCAACACAAGGACAACACAAGAGACGGTCACGGCCACACAGCCAACTCAAGGTACGGCCACGGAGCCGACTTGGGGACCCAACACAAGGACAACACAAGAGACGGTCACGGCCACACAGCCAACTCAAGGTACGGCCACGGAGCCGACTTGGGGACCCAACACAAGGACAACACAAGAGACGGTCACGGCCACACAGCCAACTCAAGGTACGGCCACGGAGCCGACTTGGGGACCCAACACAAGGACAACACAAGAGACGGTCACGGCCACACAGCCAACTCAAGGTACGGCCACTGAGCCGACTTGGGGACCCAACACAAGGACAACACAAGAGACGGTCACGGCCACAAGCCAACTCAAGGTACGGCCACGGAGCCGACTTGGGGACCCAACACAAGGACAACACAAGAGACGGTCACGGCCACACAGCCAACTCAAGGTACGGCCACGGAGCCGACTTGGGGACCCAACGCAAGAGACGGTCACGGCCACACAGCCAACTCAAGGTACGGCCACGAAGCCGACTTGGGGACCCAACGCAAGGACAACACAAGAGACGGTCACGGCCACACAGCCAACTCAAGGTACGGCCACGAAGCCGACTTGGGGACCCAACGCAAGGACAACACAAGAGACGGTCACGGCCACACAGCCAACTCAAGGTACGGCCACTGAGCCGACTTGGGGACCCAACACAAGGACAACACAAGAGACGGTCACGGCCACACAGCCAACTCAAGGTACGGCCACTGAGCCGACTTGGGGACCCAACACAAGGACAACACAAGGACAACACAAGGACAACGCAAGGACAACGCAAGGACAACGCAAGGACAACACAAGGACAACGCAAGGACAACGCAAGGACAACACAAGGACAACACAAGGACAACGCAAGGACAACGCAAGGACAACACAAGGACAACACAAGGACAACACAAGGACAACACAAGGGACGGTCACGGCCACACAGAGGTACGGCCACGGAGCCGACTTGGGGACCCAATACAAGGACAACACAAGAGACGGTCACGGCCACACAGCCAACTCAAGGTACGGCCACGGAGCCGACTTGGGGACCCAACACAAGGACAACACAAGAGACGGTCACGGCCACACAGCCAACTCAAGGTACGGCCACGGAGCCGACTTGGGGACCCAACACAAGGACAACACAAGAGACGGTCACGGCCACACAGCCAACTCAAGGTACGGCCACTGAGCCGACTTGGGGACCCAACACAAGGACAACACAAGAGACGGTCACGGCCACACAGCCAACTCAAGGTACGGCCACGAAGCCGACTTGGGGACCCAACACAAGGACAACACAAGAGACGGTCACGGCCACACAGCCAACTCAAGGTACGGCCACGGAGCCGACTTGGGGACCCAACGCAGCTCCTCCAAGGAAAACAAACAAATGAACGGAGCTGAACGTGAATCCCCCCCACCGCCCACCCCTTTTTTTCCCTCACTGTATATGTTTCTTTTCCCTTTTTACCTCCTTTATGATGAATTCCTGTTCTGTCCTTTGTCTATATAGAAGTGTCTATTTGTACGTCTCTAAATGTTTTTGATGAATTGAACATGGTGGACCCTATTGGAAACAAGTGTAATGCTTAATTGGGTCGTCCACTCACAGTTAACAGCCTTTTTATTGAGTTTGTGCTTGAAATGTACTGTAATTCTGCAAACTGTTAATACATTTTTCAATCAATCAATCAATCAATCAATCTGTTTTCTCAACTACAGATGAAGAATGTCCCTTCTCGCTCGCCATCTCTCTCTCAACCGGTGGAAACCATAGAGTATATATATAATAGAGACTGAACTGGCGCGAAGCTCCGCCCCCCCAGCTATTCATGTCACTGGAAGTTGCTCAGTGGCGTTTTGAAGCACCCGGAAGACTACCGGAAGTACCGTCTGAGAACGTCTACTTCCGCATTTGACCACCACATTTTGGTGGTCAAATGCGGAAGTGCAACCGAGCGCTCAATGTTAAAGCCCAGCTGCACGGGGGTCATGAATCCACGGGTCCGCCTGTAGTCCCTCCTCCTACCACTAGGGAGGAGAGCTTCAACGTTGGAAAGCCTGCCTGCCCCCTTGGTGGAAACCGTGTGAGGTCTTGATCCCTCCTCCTCATTGGCCAGACCGGTCATGTGACGACTCGTTGGCCATGAACCGTCACCTATAAAAATACTCATTAGTGTGGTTGAGACTATTGTAATTGTAACACTTTATTATTATTTTACTAGAGTAAGACAAAGTTTGTCCCACTACTAGTCCCACAGTTTTGACTGTACGCACTTGAGCCATATGTAAAATTGAATCGGGAATCGTGTGCTTGCTCATTGCTAAGAAATATTGTATAGTTTAATTGATATTAATTTATTAGTGAATTCAATTTCCCCATTGACATGAATGGGAAAATGCGAAAAATCACGTTCAAGTATTTTTTTCTCGGAGACCGTAAGGGCTATAGTTACAAAACTTGGAGGGATAATTCGTAATACTTACTAAAATTAATTAACTTATAATTATATCGGTCGGCCTCATGGTGGCGCTATAACAGCCCACTTTACGTTTTGGCTTATAACTCTTGAACCGTAGGTCGTAAATTCAAAATTCCTTTCTCCCTGTATTCCTTGGGCCATGTCAGGATAGATTTTCCTTTAGACATATTGGGCTGTATATCAGACCCATAACCTCTAGACATATTGGGCTGTATATCAGACCCATTACCTCTAGACATATTGGGCTGTATATCAGACCCATTACCTCTAGACATATTGGGCTGTATATCAGACCCATAACCTCTAGACATATTGGGCCGTATCAGACCCATTACCTCTAGACATATTGGGCCATATCAGACCCATTACCTCTAGACATATTGGGCCGTATATCAGACCCATAACCTCTAGACATATTGGGCTGTATATCAGACCCATTACCTCTAGACATATTGGGCCGTATATCAGACCCATTACCTCTAGACATATTGGGCTGTATATCAGACCCATTACCTCTAGACATATTGGGCCGTATCAGACCCATTACCTCTAGACATATTGGGCTGTATATCAGACCCATTACCTCTAGACATATTGGGCCGTATATCAGACCCATTACCTCTAGACATATTGGGCCGTATCAGACCCATTACCTCTAGACATATTGGGCTGTATATCAGACCCATTACCTCTAGACATATTGGGCTGTATCAGACCCATTACCTCTAGACATATTGGGCTGTATATCAGACCCATTACCTCTAGACATATTGGGCCGTATATCAGACCCATTACCTCTAGACATATTGGGCCGTATCAGACCCATTACCTCTAGACATATTGGGCCGTATATCAGACCCATTACCTCTAGACATATTGGGCTGTATATCAGACCCATTACCTCTAGACATATTGGGCTGTATATCAGACCCATTACCTCTAGATATATTGGGCCATATCAGACCCATTACCTCTAGACATATTGGGCTGTATATCAGACCCATTACCTCTAGACATATTGGGCCATATCAGACCCATTACCTCTAGACATATTGGGCCGTATATCAGACCCATTACCTCTAGACATATTGGGCCATATCAGACCCATTACCTCTAGACATATTGGGCCATATCAGACCCATTACCTCTAGACATATTGGGCCATATCAGACCCATTACCTCTAGACATATTGGGCCGTATATCAGACCCATTACCTCTAGACATATTGGGCTGTATATCAGACCCATTACCTCTAGACATATTGGGCTGTATCAGACCCATTACCTCTAGACATATTGGGCTGTATATCAGACCCATTACCTCTAGACATATTGGGCTGTATCAGACCCATTACCTCTAGACATATTGGGCTGTATATCAGACCCATTACCTCTAGACATATTGGGCCGTATATCAGACCCATTACCTCTAGACATATTGGGCTGTATATCAGACCCATTACCTCTAGACATATTGGGCCGTATATCAGACCCATTACCTCTAGACATATTGGGCCGTATATCAGACCCATTACCTCTAGACATATTGGGCTGTATATCAGACCCATTACCTCTAGACATATTGGGCTGTATATCAGACCCATTACCTCTAGACATATTGGGCCATATCAGACCCATTACCTCTAGACATATTGGGCCGTATATCAGACCCATAACCTCTAGACATATTGGGCTGTATATCAGACCCATTACCTCTAGACATATTGGGCTGTATATCAGACCCATTACCTCTAGACATATTGGGCTGTATATCAGACCCATAACCTCTAGACATATTGGGCCGTATCAGACCCATTACCTCTAGACATATTGGGCCATATCAGACCCATTACCTCTAGACATATTGGGCCGTATATCAGACCCATTACCTCTAGACATATTGGGCTGTATATCAGACCCATTACCTCTAGACATATTGGGCCGTATATCAGACCCATTACCTCTAGACATATTGGGCTGTATATCAGACCCATTACCTCTAGACATATTGGGCCGTATCAGACCCATTACCTCTAGACATATTGGGCTGTATATCAGACCCATTACCTCTAGACATATTGGGCCGTATATCAGACCCATTACCTCTAGACATATTGGGCCGTATCAGACCCATTACCTCTAGACATATTGGGCTGTATATCAGACCCATTACCTCTAGACATATTGGGCTGTATCAGACCCATTACCTCTAGACATATTGGGCTGTATATCAGACCCATTACCTCTAGACATATTGGGCCGTATATCAGACCCATTACCTCTAGACATATTGGGCCGTATATCAGACCCATTACCTCTAGACATATTGGGCTGTATATCAGACCCATTACCTCTAGACATATTGGGCTGTATATCAGACCCATTACCTCTAGATATATTGGGCCATATCAGACCCATTACCTCTAGACATATTGGGCTGTATATCAGACCCATTACCTCTAGACATATTGGGCCATATCAGACCCATTACCTCTAGACATATTGGGCCGTATATCAGACCCATTACCTCTAGACATATTGGGCCATATCAGACCCATTACCTCTAGACATATTGGGCCATATCAGACCCATTACCTCTAGACATATTGGGCCATATCAGACCCATTACCTCTAGACATATTGGGCCGTATATCAGACCCATTACCTCTAGACATATTGGGCTGTATATCAGACCCATTACCTCTAGACATATTGGGCTGTATATCAGACCCATAACCTCTAGACATATTGGGCCGTATCAGACCCATTACCTCTAGACATATTGGGCCATATCAGACCCATTACCTCTAGACATATTGGGCCGTATATCAGACCCATAACCTCTAGACATATTGGGCTGTATATCAGACCCATTACCTCTAGACATATTGGGCCGTATATCAGACCCATTACCTCTAGACATATTGGGCTGTATATCAGACCCATTACCTCTAGACATATTGGGCCGTATCAGACCCATTACCTCTAGACATATTGGGCTGTATATCAGACCCATTACCTCTAGACATATTGGGCCGTATATCAGACCCATTACCTCTAGACATATTGGGCCGTATCAGACCCATTACCTCTAGACATATTGGGCTGTATATCAGACCCATTACCTCTAGACATATTGGGCTGTATCAGACCCATTACCTCTAGACATATTGGGCTGTATATCAGACCCATTACCTCTAGACATATTGGGCCGTATATCAGACCCATTACCTCTAGACATATTGGGCCGTATATCAGACCCATTACCTCTAGACATATTGGGCTGTATATCAGACCCATTACCTCTAGACATATTGGGCCGTATATCAGACCCATTACCTCTAGACATATTGGGCCATATCAGACCCATTACCTCTAGACATATTGGGCTGTATATCAGACCCATTACCTCTAGACATATTGGGCCGTATATCAGACCCATTACCTCTAGATATATTGGGCCGTATATCAGACCCATTACCTCTAGACATATTGGGCCATATCAGACCCATTACCTCTAGACATATTGGGCTGTATATCAGACCCATTACCTCTAGACATATTGGGCCGTATCAGACCCATTACCTCTAGACATATTGGGCTGTATATCAGACCCATAACCTCTAGACATATTGGGCTGTATATCAGACCCATTACCTCTAGACATATTGGGCCATATCAGACCCATTACCTCTAGACATATTGGGCCGTATATCAGACCCATAACCTCTAGACATATTGGGCCATATCAGACCCATTACCTCTAGACATATTGGGCCGTATATCAGACCCATAACCTCTAGACATATTGGGCTGTATATCAGACCCATTACCTCTAGACATATTGGGCTGTATCAGACCCATTACCTCTAGACATATTGGGCCGTATATCAGACCCATTACCTCTAGACATATTGGGCCGTATCAGACCCATTACCTCTAGACATATTGGGCTGTATATCAGACCCATTACCTCTAGACATATTGGGCTGTATCAGACCCATTACCTCTAGACATATTGGGCTGTATATCAGACCCATTACCTCTAGACATATTGGGCCGTATATCAGACCCATTACCTCTAGACATATTGGGCCGTATATCAGACCCATTACCTCTAGACATATTGGGCTGTATATCAGACCCATTACCTCTAGACATATTGGGCCGTATATCAGACCCATTACCTCTAGACATATTGGGCCGTATATCAGACCCATTACCTCTAGACATATTGGGCCGTATATCAGACCCATTACCTCTAGACATATTGGGCTGTATATCAGACCCATTACCTCTAGACATATTGGGCTGTATATCAGACCCATTACCTCTAGACATATTGGGCTGTATATCAGACCCATTACCTCTAGACATATTGGGCTGTATATCAGACCCATTACCTCTAGACATATTGGGCTGTATATCAGACCCATTACCTCTAGACATATTGGGCTGTATATCAGACCCATTACCTCTAGACATATTGGGCCGTATATCAGACCCATTACCTCTAGACATATTGGGCCGTATATCAGACCCATAACCTCTAGACATATTGGGCTGTATATCAGACCCATTACCTCTAGACATATTGGGCCGTATATCAGACCCATTACCTCTAGACATATTGGGCCGTATCAGACCCATTACCTCTAGACATATTGGGCTGTATATCAGACCCATTACCTCTAGACATATTGGGCCGTATATCAGACCCATTACCTCTAGACATATTGGGCCGTATCAGACCCATTACCTCTAGACATATTGGGCTGTATATCAGACCCATTACCTCTAGACATATTGGGCTGTATATCAGACCCATTACCTCTAGACATATTGGGCCGTATCAGACCCATTACCTCTAGACATATTGGGCCGTATCAGACCCATTACCTCTAGACATATTGGGCTGTATATCAGACCCATTACCTCTAGACATATTGGGCCGTATATCAGACCCATTACCTCTAGACATATTGGGCCGTATCAGACCCATTACCTCTAGACATATTGGGCTGTATATCAGACCCATTACCTCTAGACATATTGGGCTGTATCAGACCCATTACCTCTAGACATATTGGGCTGTATATCAGACCCATTACCTCTAGACATATTGGGCCGTATATCAGACCCATTACCTCTAGACATATTGGGCTGTATATCAGACCCATTACCTCTAGACATATTGGGCCGTATATCAGACCCATTACCTCTAGACATATTGGGCCGTATATCAGACCCATTACCTCTAGACATATTGGGCTGTATATCAGACCCATTACCTCTAGACATATTGGGCTGTATCAGACCCATTACCTCTAGACATATTGGGCTGTATATCAGACCCATTACCTCTAGACATATTGGGCCGTATATCAGACCCATTACCTCTAGACATATTGGGCCGTATATCAGACCCATTACCTCTAGACATATTGGGCTGTATATCAGACCCATTACCTCTAGACATATTGGGCTGTATATCAGACCCATTACCTCTAGACATATTGGGCTGTATCAGACCCATTACCTCTAGACATATTGGGCTGTATATCAGACCCATTACCTCTAGACATATTGGGCCGTATATCAGACCCATTACCTCTAGACATATTGGGCCGTATATCAGACCCATTACCTCTAGACATATTGGGCCGTATATCAGACCCATTACCTCTAGACATATTGGGCCGTATATCAGACCCATTACCTCTAGACATATTGGGCTGTATATCAGACCCATTACCTCTAGACATATTGGGCTGTATATCAGACCCATTACCTCTAGACATATTGGGCTGTATATCAGACCCATTACCTCTAGACATATTGGGCTGCATCAGACCCATTACCTCTAGACATATTGGGCTGTATATCAGACCCATTACCTATAGACATATTGGGCTGTATATCAGACCCATTACCTCTAGACATATTGGGCCGTATATCAGACCCATTACCTCTAGACATATTGGGCCGTATATCAGACCCATTACCTCTAGACATATTGGGCTGCATCAGACCCATTACCTCTAGACATATTGGGCTGTATATCAGACCCATTACCTCTAGACATATTGGGCCGTATATCAGACCCATTACCTCTAGACATATTGGGCTGTATATCAGACCCATTACCTCTAGACATATTGGGCCGTATATCAGACCCATTACCTCTAGACATATTGGGCCGTATATCAGACCCATTACCTCTAGACATATTGGGCCATATCAGACCCATTACCTCTAGACATATTGGGCTGTATATCAGACCCATTACCTCTAGACATATTGGGCTGTATATCAGACCCATTACCTCTAGACATATTGGGCTGTATATCAGACCCATTACCTCTAGACATATTGGGTCGTATCAGACCCATTACCTCTAGACATATTGGGCTGTATATCAGACCCATTACCTCTAGACATATTGGGCTGTATATCAGACCCATTACCTCTAGACATATTGGGCTGTATATCAGACCCATTACCTCTAGACATATTGGGCCGTATCAGACCCATTACCTCTAGACATATTGGGCTGTATATCAGACCCATTACCTCTAGACATATTGGGCCGTATCAGACCCATTACCTCTAGACATATTGGGCATCAGTAGATACTCTAAATCAAATCAAATGATCAGAAAGAAAAAAATGATTGGGAGGAAAAAAAAACGTGATCAGGATATATCCCTAATCAGCACCATTCAGGTGAATGGGTTGCATTGTCAAAAATGCCTGTGTGCAAATTCAGATCACTGAGGCTTCGTACACACCTGTCGGACACATTGATCTGTCCGACCGACCATTATGATTTGATGCCTCCATGTCCCACAATGCTTTGCGCGATTTGGGCGGTGCTACGATACGCGGAAATAGATGCACATATGTTCAGTGTAGTTTTCTTGACTGCGGCAGCAGCTAGCGGTAGTTTGTCGAGGTTTTTCACACTCAAAGTTCACTTAGAAGGTCCGGATCAAGGACCAAGGACCAAATATTTGCATTTTGATTTTGACACTGGACTTTGTAAAGCGTACCAAATATGTAAACAAATGACACGTGGACATGTTAAGCGAACCAAATAGTGAAAAAAAGAAAAGAGGTAATTTTGCGACGGAGGGAAAAATAACATGAGGGGGTGCGGGAAATCACTGTCTACAATTTTTGGGCGCAACCTTCAGTCACACAGAGAGAAGAGAACAGCAACATGAATCATGATTGCAGCAACAACTTGAAATTGCATTAATTCTTAATAATTATTTTATTAGCCAAATAAGACAACAGATGAACAGAGGAGCAGGTGTTTGAACAATAATGTGCTTGCTGCTGGTGCATACAATTCACCGGAGACGTATAGCCTACAACAAAGTATCCCCGAATCCCGATAAAAATGACTTTTCTTCCATGTGTGCACCTTAACCTGATTCGATATAGAGCGTCGCAGTCCCGCCTCCTACCCTGGACCAGGAAATGAAACCCAATGCATTATTCTCATAGACATTTCTTAAAGTATTTATTTAAAGACGGTTACGCCGCGGACAAAGCCAACTCGAGTCGTGACAACTCATGACAACACAAACAATATTTTGGACCAAACAAATAATTACAAAGAAGAAAAACAACAAAAAAAGTGTTGTAACCTGCCGTTTTTTTCTTCTTTCTAATTATTTGTTTGGTCCAAAATATTGTTTGTGTCGTCATGAGTTGTCACGACTCGAGTTGGCTTTGTCCTATGTCCTATGTTATTTCTGCGCATCAAATCGACGGGCATTTCCATGTCATTTTATGGTTTAAACTTGAAGCCGTGCTGGTCAGTTAAGCTTCAAGTCAGAACAGCTCCGCTGCAGTTGAGTTGACCTATATCACGTATTTTGCTATAGTGATGTAATCAATTAATCATTTAGGACCACCTGTGTAGCTTATTTAACATTTGCTCCATTGGCTCTTTATGCGTGCGGCTGTGCGCTAGAGCGAGACAGGATGATTTTAAATATTTCTCTGTCTGCGTCTCTCCCATAGAGCTATAAAATATATCGGGTCTCTCCCCCCACATGTGCGCGCGTCATAACTTTGCGTGGTGGCGGTGGCGCATGCTTAAAATAAACAGATCTACAAGCTTACATCGTGTACCATACCGTAAGTACCATTCGTGTCGATAACTTGTACATCTGTTATATTTGCGCATGTGAACCTCGTACGCTGCCATTACATTTCTACTCTAGGCTACTCATAGACATATATGCGTCTACTATTAAAATCAATAGTGATCCCCGTAAAAAAGACGTGCTTTTAGAACTAATTATTAATGCAGCCTCACAACTGCCGAGGCCCGACGGCTATTTTGGCTATCGTCCTGTATTTCTGAATATAGAATATATACCAGACTGGACTCACTCACTGGAGACAGCCGTGCGCAACTTGGACTCTCCAAGTTACGCACGGCCGTAGCCAAAAGAAGACATACAAACAAGCGATATAATAGTCTGTGTCACGTAACTCAGAAGACTACAGCCTAAACCCCACCCAGTGCTGTCAAGAACGGAAGTTCTCTCCTATTAGTTGGCGGTTAAAAACCACCCTTCTGTCCGATCTGAAGTCCCACCCTGTTCGTTGGCTGTTTTGACTACAAGGTGTCCGATGTGTTTGTTGTGCCCTCCGCCCCCACATCGGACAGGTTTGTCCGATCAAACGACGTGACTCCCATTGAAAATGAATTGGAGCAGCAATCAAATAGCAATCAGGCATCGCACACGGACCGAACATTTGTTCTTTAGGTGTGTACGCAGCCTCAGGCCTCATTCACACGTACACAACAAATGTTTGGTCCGTGTGGGATGTCTGATTGCAGTTTGATTGCTGCTCCAATTCATTTTCAATGGGAATCACATGGTTTGACCAAACATTTGTTTGATGAGTCGGGAGCAATCAGCAATCAGCAATCAGCAATCAGCAATCAAACACAAATGTTTGATCAAACCATGTGACTCCCATTGGAAAGGCATTGTGGTGGCCCAAAAAAACGACCAAACATTGCTTGATCTGTGATCAAGCAATGTGATCCTGTGATCTGTCTGTGATCAATGGCTGTGATCTGTCTGTGATCAATGGCTGTGATCTGTCTGTGATCAATGGCTGTGATCTGTCTGTGATCTGTCTGTGATCAATGGCTGTGATCTGTCTGTGATCAATGGCTGTGATCTGTCTGTGATCAATGGCTGTGATCTGTCTGTGATCAATGGCTGTGATCAATGGCTGTGATCTGTCTGTGATCAATGGCTGTGATCTGTCTGTGATCAATGGCTGCCACAATGCAATTCCAATGGGAGTCACATGGTTTGACCAAACATTTGTGTTTGATTGCTGATTGCTGCCTCATCAAACACAAATGTTTGGTGAAACCATGTGACTCCCATATAAACCATGTGACTCCCATATAAACCATGTATATAAACCATGTGACTCCCATATAAACCATGTGACTCCCATATAAACCATGTGACTCCAATATAAACCATGTGACTCCCATATAAACCATGTGACTCCCATATAAACCATGTGACTCCCATATGGCGGCCATTAATCACAGAACATGCGTTTGGTACGTGTGAATGAGGCCTGAGGAGAGGGGCGGGGCAATCACAGTGTCTGATGACATCTCTCCCCCTTTGCCACTTATATTGGCTCATGTTGCACACCCACTATGCCATGCTCGGCCAATCACAGCACAGGATGACACACCTTTCAGCCTAATCACAGCGCACAATATCCAAGGACACATTTTGTCCTCACATTTTTAGGGAGGATGGCAGCGGAATGGCAGCAGAGAATGGATCACTCTGTCCTCCACCAAACCATCACTCTGTCCTCCACTCTGTCCTCCACTCTGTCCTCCACCAAACCATGATCACTCTGTCCTCCACCATGTCCTCCACTCTGTCCTCCACTCTGTCCTCCACCAAACCATCACTCTGTCCTCCACTCTGTCCTCCACCATCTGTCCTCCACCACTCTGTCCTCCACCAAACCATCACTCTGTCCTCTGTCCTCTGTCCTCCACCAAACCATCACTCTGTCCTCCACCAAACCATCACTCTGTCCTCCACCAAACCATCACTCTGTCCTCCACCACTCTGTCCTCCACCATGTCCTCCACTCTGTCCTCCACCAAACCATGTCCTCCACCAAACCATCACTCTGTCCTCCACCAAACCATCACTCTGTCCTCCACCAAACCATCACTCTGTCCTCCACCAAACCATCACTCTGTCCTCCACCAAACCATCACTTTGTCCTCCACCAAACCATCACTCTGTCCTCCACTCTGTCCACCTTTCAGCCTAATCACAGCGCGCAATATCCAAGGACACATTTTGTCCTCACATTTTTAGGGAGGATGGCAGCGGAATGGCAGCAGAGAATGGATCACTCTGTCCTCCACCAAACCATCACTCTGTCCTCCACCAAACCATCACTCTGTCCTCCACTCTGTCCTCCACTCTGTCCTCCACCAAACCATGATCACTCTGTCCTCCACCATGTCCTCCACTCTGTCCTCCACTCTGTCCTCCACCAAACCATCACTCTGTCCTCCACTCTGTCCTCCACCATCTGTCCTCCACCACTCTGTCCTCCACCAAACCATCACTCTGTCCTCTGTCCTCTGTCCTCCACCAAACCATCACTCTGTCCTCCACCAAACCATCACTCTGTCCTCCACCAAACCATCACTCTGTCCTCCACCACTCTGTCCTCCACCATGTCCTCCACTCTGTCCTCCACCAAACCATGTCCTCCACCAAACCATCACTCTGTCCTCCACCAAACCATCACTCTGTCCTCCACCAAACCATCACTCTGTCCTCCACCAAACCATCACTCTGTCCTCCACCAAACCATCACTTTGTCCTCCACAAAACCATCACTCTGTCCTCCACTCTGTCCTCCACTTTGTCCTCCACTCTGTCCTCCACCAAACCATGATCACTCTGTCCTCCACCATGTCCTCCACTCTGTCCTCCACTCTGTCCTCCACCAAACCATCACTCTGTCCTCCACTCTGTCCTCCACCATCTGTCCTCCACCACTCTGTCCTCCACCAAACCATCACTCTGTCCTCTGTCCTCTGTCCTCCACCAAACCATCACTCTGTCCTCCACCAAACCATCACTCTGTCCTCCACCAAACCGTCACTCTGTCCTCCACCAAACCATCACTCTGTCCTCCACCACTCTGTCCTCCACCATGTCCTCCTATCTGTCCTCCACCAAACCATGTCCTCCACCAAACCATCACTCTGTCCTCCACCAAACCATCACTCTGTCCTCCACCAAACCATCGATCACTCTGTCCTCCACCAAACCATCACTCTGTCCTCCACCAAACCATCGATCACTCTGTCCTCCACCAAACCATCACTCTGTCCTCCACCAAACCATCACTCTGTCCTCCACCAAACCATGTCGTATCGATCACTCTGTCCTCCACCAAACCATCACTCTGTCCTCCACCAAACCATCACTCTGTCCTCCACCAAACCATCACTCTGTCCTCCACAAAAAAACCATCACTCTGTCCTCCACCACTCTTTCCTCCACCATGTCCTCCACTCTGTCCTCCACCAAACCATGTCCTCCACCAAACCATCACTCTGTCCTCCACCAAACCATCACTCTGTCCTCCACCACTCTGTCCTCCACCATGTCCTCCACTCTGTCCTCCACCAAACCATGTCCTCCACCAAACCATCACTCAGTCCTCCACCAAACCATCACTCTGTCCTCCACCAAACCATCACTCTGTCCTCCACCAAACCATCACTCTGTCCTCCACCACTCTGTCCTCCATGTTTCCTGTGACCATGTGGTTCAGCCACAACAGTTTCCCCCGACATTGAATTCCAAGTCTCTCTCTGTTATGCTTATCGAAGTGTGCAGACCGAGCACATTATATCTCCCTCTGCAGAAGTGTGGGAAAGCTATAGCAGAAAGAAATACCTATACGTTCCAACTTTGCCCATGAATTAATCATGACTCTGTGTGTGTGTTGGACTGGCCTATTCACTTGGAAGTCAGAGAGACTGTTTGGGTGCCAAGAGGCAGATGAAGAGAGCTGATACTGCCTAATACGTGAGGTTTGTTTTTAAAAGAATATTCAGTGATTTCACTTAATTCAAATATCACTTCTTTTTTTGTTTTGTTGTGATAATCCTCCCTACTATAGAGTGTGCTGACCATATAAGGAGTTCCTCCCTGTCCCCAGTTGACCACCTGAGGGTCAAAAAACCGTAGGTTTCGTTTTTGGCTATAGGTGGCCCAACCTTTATCCAATCAGGATGAGAGGGGCCTTCCGCCAATCATGATCGAGCGGGGGCGGGCCTTGGTGTGCGTGTCCCCCCACTGTAGTGCGTGCATGTGCACATCTTGCACCAGCCCCCCTCACATGGACATAGGAGGGGCCAGCGTCCCTCACATGGACATAGGAGGGGCCAGCACCCCTCACATGGACATAGGAGGGGCCAGCCCCCCTCACATGGACATAGGAGGGGCCAGCGTCCCTCACATGGACATAGGAGGAGCCAGCACCCCTCACATGGACATAGGAGGGGCCAGCCCCCCTCACATGGACATAGGAGGGGCCAGCCCCCCTCACATGGACATAGGAGGGGCCAGCGTCCCTCACATGGACATAGGAGGGGCCAGCGTCCCTCACATGGACATAGGAGGGGCCAGCACCCCTCACATGGACATAGGAGGAGCCAACACCCCTCACATGGACATAGGAGGGGCCAGCACCCCTCACATGGACATAGGAGGGGCCAGCATCCCTCACATGGACATAGGAGGGGCCAGCGTCCCTCACATGGACATAGGAGGGGCCAGCATCCCTCACATGGACATAGGAGGGGCCAGCGTCCCTCACATGGACATAGGAGGGGCCATCCCCCCTCACATGGACATAGGAGGGGCCAGCGTCCCTCACATGGACATAGGAGGGGCCAGCACCCCTCACATGGACATAGGAGGAGCCAGCCCCCCTCACATGGACATAGGAGGGGCCAGCACCCCTCACATGGACATAGGAGGAGCCAGCCCCCCTCACATGGACATAGGAGGGGCCAGCCCCCCTCACATGGACATAGGAGGGGCCAGCCCCCCTCACATGGACATAGGAGGAGCCAGCACCCCTCACATGGACATAGGAGGGGCCAGCACCCCTCACATGGACATAGGAGGGGCCAGCACCCCTCACATGGACATAGGAGGGGCCAGCACCCCTCACATGGACATAGGAGGGGCCAGCGTCCCTCACATGGACATAGGAGGGGCCAGCGTCCCTCACATGGACATAGGAGGGGCCAGCCCCCCTCACATGGACATAGGAGGGGCCAGCCCCCCTCACATGGACATAGGAGGGGCCAGCCCCCCTCACATGGACATAGGAGGGGCCAGCACCCCTCACATGGACATAGGAGGGGCCAGCGTCCCTCACATGGACATAGGAGGGGCCAGCGTCCCTCACATGGACATAGGAGGGGCCAGCACCCCTCACATGGACATAGGAGGAGCCAGCCCCCCTCACATGGACATAGGAGGGGCCAGCCCCCCTCACATGGACATAGGAGGGGCCAGCCCCCCTCACATGGACATAGGAGGGGCCAGCGTCCCTCACATGGACATAGGAGGGGCCAGCGTCCCTCACATGGACATAGGAGGGGCCAGCACCCCTCACATGGACATAGGAGGAGCCAGCCCCCCTCACATGGACATAGGAGGGGCCAGCACCCCTCACATGGACATAGGAGAAGCCAGCCCCCCTCACATGGACATAGGAGGGGCCAGCCCCCCTCACATGGATATAGGAGGGGCCAGCCCCCCTCACATGGACATAGGAGGAGCCAGCACCCCTCACATGGACATAGGAGGGGCCAGCGTCCCTCACATGGACATAAGAGGGGCCAGCCCCCCTCACATGGACATAGGAGGGGCCAGCGTCCCTCACATGGACATAGGAGGGGCCAGCCCCCCTCACATGGACATAGGAGGGGCCAGCACCCCTCACATGGACATAGGAGGGGCCAGCCCCCCTCACATGGACATAGGAGGGGCCAGCGTCCCTCACATGGACATAGGAGGGGCCAGCCCCCCTCACATGGACATAGGAGGGGCCAGCACCCCTCACATGGACATAGGAGGGGCCAGCACCCCTCACATGGACATAGGAGGGGCCAGCGTCCCTCACATGGACATAGGAGGGGCCAGCGTCCTTCACATGGACATAGGAAGCATGATAAGGTGCTGAGGTCACATGTGAGATGCCATTTTTAGTCATAAACTCTTTAAACTCTGTGCTCACAAAGCTAGAGGGATTATCCGAAACCAGAGTCTCTGGCAAGCCATGTGTACTGAAACACTTGCGAAGGCACTCAATAGTCACCGCTTAGGTGGAAGAGTTCACTGGATAGACATCCATCCATTTTGAGTGAGCATCAATTAGTATGAAGAACATCTTTCCCATGAAGGGCCCAGCATAATCCACATGTAATCTCTGCCAGGGTCTGTCTGGCCATTCCCAGGGGTGTAATGGGGCCACTGCCGGAACATTCCTGTGTTCCTGACAAACCCTGCAGGCTTCAACAGTGTTCTCCACATCTTGATCCATCTTTGGCCCGTGTGCTATGTGTGCATGTGTGCTATGTTTGGCTCCGTGCTAATGACTTCATTCTAGAAATACCTGGATGGCTTTGATGTAACTGTCGCAGTACATCTGTCTGTCCCTTCTTTGGGACAACTACTCTGGCACCCCACATTACACATCCATTTTCCACACTCAGTTCATTTTTTCAAACTGTGTAAGGTGCAAAATCAGCCCCATCTTGCTCCGGCGGCCAACCTCTTTGCACCATCTCTCTCACTCTTGAGAGCACGGGGTCCTTAGTTGTCCATTTGCGCACCTGCTCTGCTGTCACAAGTGTGATGTCTGATGTCTCCAACATGAGCACTCTCTCCTTTGGTGGACTGGGACCTGGGGGTCCCTGGCAGAGGCAGACTGCCAAATATGTACTTATGGAACCTGTTCACCCCGAAAATGACAGCCAACCCTTCCTTGTCTAGTTGAGAGTAGTTCCTCTCAGCTGAGGCAAGCGTGCGAGATAAAACCCTATCGGTCTCTCAGTGCCGTTCGGCATGCGGTGAGAAAGTACCGCACCCACCCCGAATGGTGAGGACAATGTTCTTCTCTGGGTCATAGTGGACCAACACATCTGCTGACTGCATCAACTGCTTTGAACGCCGGAAAGAGGCTTCCTGCTCCTCTCCTCACTGCCACTTGGCATCTTTCCTGAGTAGCTTGTGGACTGGGGCTAGAACTGTAGATAAGTTTGGCAAAAACTTGTTAGTAATAGTAATTTAGTAAACCTAAATAGGCCTTTCATTCTGTCACCGTGGTAGGGGCAGGGGCTTCTTGGATTGCTGCAACCTTATCGTGTACTGGGTGCAACCCCGTGGAGTCCACCTTGTGCCCTAGGAAAATCACTTCCCTGCTCATGAACATGCACTTGGTCCTTTTTAAGCGCAATCCAGCCTGTTCCAATCTTTTGAGCACCTCCTCCAGGGTCTGAAGGTGCTCTCTGTCATTTCGCCCTGTCAGGAGGATGTCATCCAGAAAGACTGCCACGTTCGGAATGCCTTGCAAAACCCCTTCCATCGTGCGCTGGAATATAGCAGGGCTCGAGGAGACCCCGAAAGGCAACACATTGTAAGTGAACAAACCTTTGTGGGTGTTTATGGTCACATACTTTTTTGACTCCTCCTCCAGGGGAATCTGGTGGTATGCGTGGCTCATATCCAGCTTGGTGAACTTTTGCCCCCCTGATAGACTAGCGAACAAATCCTCAACTCTTGGGATGGGGTATTTCTCTAACTTGGACACTCTGTTTACCGTCAGTTTATAATCCCCACAGATTCTAACACTGTAGTCAGGTTTTAACACTGGTACTATTGGGGCTGCCCACTCTGCATATTTGACAGGCTGCATTATTTTCTGTTGTACCAAACGTTCAATCTCTGCCTCCACTTTAGCTCTCATTGCATATGGGACTGTTCTGGGCTTGAAAAACCTGGGGGCGGCCTCTTTGTCCACATAGATTTTGGCTGGGGCCTCATTAGGTCTCCCCAATTCCTCCTTAAAGACCCTGTCATACTGACTGAGCACCCCTTGTAATGAACATTCTTCCCCCTCCTGTATGTGATTTACTGCACTCCAGACTATTCCCAGTTCCCTTATCCACTGTCTGCCTAGAAGACTGGGGCCATTTCCTGGGCCTACAACTATTGGTAGTGTCTTAACAGTATCCCTGTACTGTGCTGTAACTTTTAATGTCTCTACTGGTTGACCTGTGTATGTCTTTAGCTTAAAAGGCCATGGCTTCAGTGGGGGTAATTTACCTTCTTCCCACAGATCTGCAACCTCCTCACTGTTCATCACAGTCACCCCACATCCTGTGTCAAGTTCAACCTCCTCACTGTTCATCACCGTCACCCCACATCCTGTGTCAAGTTCAACCTCCTCACTGTTCATCACCGTCACCCCACATCCTGTGTCAAGTTCAACCTCCTCACTGTTCATCACCGTCACCCCACATCCTGTGTCAAGTTCAACCTCCTCACTGTTCATCACCGTCACCCCACATCCTGTGTCAAGTTCAACCTCCTCACTGTTCATCACCGTCACCCCACATCCTGTGTCAAGTTCAACCTCCTCACTGTTCATCACCGTCACCCCACATCCTGTGTCAAGTTCAACCTCCTCACTGTTCATCACCGTCACCCCACATCCTGTGTCAAGTTCAACCTCCTCACTGTTCATCACCGTCACCCCACATCCTGTGTCAAGTTCAACCTCCTCACTGTTCATCACCGTCACCCCACATCCTGTGTCAAGTTCAACCTCCTCACTGTTCATCACCGTCACCCCACATCCTGTGTCAAGTTCAACCTCCTCACTGTTCATCACCGTCACCCCACATCCTGTGTCAAGTTCAACCTCCTCACTGTTCATCACCGTCACCCCACATCCTGTGTCAAGTTCAACCTCCTCACTGTTCATCACCGTCACCCCACATCCTGTGTCAAGTTCAACCTCCTCACTGTTCATCACCGTCACCCCACATCCTGTGTCAAGTTCAACCTCCTCACTGTTCATCACCGTCACCCCACATCCTGTGTCAAGTTCAACCTCCTCACTGTTCATCACCGTCACCCCACATCCTGTGTCAAGTTCAACCTCCTCACTGTTCATCACAGTCACCCCACATCCTGTGTCAAGTTCAACCTCCTCACTGTTCATCACCGTCACCCCACATCCTGTGTCAAGTTCAACCTCCTCACTGTTCATCACCGTCACCCCACATCCTGTGTCAAGTTCAACCTCCTCACTGTTCATCACCGTCACCCCACATCCTGTGTCAAGTTCAACCTCCTCACTGTTCATCACCGTCACCCCACATCCTGTGTCAAGTTCAACCTCCTCACTGTTCATCACCGTCACCCCACATCCTGTGTCAAGTTCAACCTCCTCACTGTTCATCACCGTCACCCCACATCCTGTGTCAAGTTCAACCTCCTCACTGTTCATCACCGTCACCCCACATCCTGTGTCAAGTTCAACCTCCTCACTGTTCATCACCGTCACCCCACATCCTGTGTCAAGTTCAACCTCCTCACTGTTCATCACAGTCACCCCACATCCTGTGTCAAGTTCAACCTCCTCACTGTTCATCACAGTCACCCCACATCCTGTGTCAAGTTCAACCTCCTCACTGTTCATCACCGTCACCCCACATCCTGTGTCAAGTTCAACCTCCTCACTGTTCATCACCGTCACCCCACATCCTGTGTCAAGTTCAACCTCCTCACTGTTCATCACCGTCACCCCACATCCTGTGTCAAGTTCAACCTCCTCACTGTTCATCACAGTCACCCCACATCCTGTGTCAAGTTCAACCTCCTCACTGTTCATCACCGTCACCCCACATCCTGTGTCAAGTTCAACCTCCTCACTGTTCATCACAGTCACCCCACATCCTGTGTCAAGTTCAACCTCCTCACTGTTCATCACCGTCACCCCACATCCTGTGTCAAGTTCAACCTCCTCACTGTTCATCACCGTCACCCCACATCCTGTGTCAAGTTCAACCTCCTCACTGTTCATCACCGTCACCCCACATCCTGTGTCAAGTTCAACCTCCTCACTGTTCATCACCGTCACCCCACATCCTGTGTCAAGTTCAACCTCCTCACTGTTCATCACCGTCACCCCACATCCTGTGTCAAGTTCAACCTCCTCACTGTTCATCACCGTCACCCCACATCCTGTGTCAAGTTCAACCTCCTCACTGTTCATCACCGTCACCCCACATCCTGTGTCAAGTTCAACCTCCTCACTGTTCATCACCGTCACCCCACATCCTGTGTCAAGTTCAACCTCCTCACTGTTCATCACCGTCACCCCACATCCTGTGTCAAGTTCAACCTCCTCACTGTTCATCACCGTCACCCCACATCCTGTGTCAACCTCCTCACTGTTCATCACCGTCACCCCACATCCTGTGTCAAGTTCAACCTCCTCACTGTTCATCACCGTCACCCCACATCCTGTGTCAAGTTCAACCTCCTCACTGTTCATCACAGTCACCCCACATCCTGTGTCAAGTTCAACCTCCTCACTGTTCATCACCGTCACCCCACATCCTGTGTCAAGTTCAACCTCCTCACTGTTCATCACCGTCACCCCACATCCTGTGTCAAGTTCAACCTCCTCACTGTTCATCACCGTCACCCCACATCCTGTGTCAAGTTCAACCTCCTCACTGTTCATCACCGTCACCCCACATCCTGTGTCAAGTTCAACCTCCTCACTGTTCATCACCGTCACCCCACATCCTGTGTCAAGTTCAACCTCCTCACTGTTCATCACCGTCACCCCACATCCTGTGTCAAGTTCAACCTCCTCACTGTTCATCACCGTCACCCCACATCCTGTGTCAAGTTCAACCTCCTCACTGTTCATCACCGTCACCCCACATCCTGTGTCAAGTTCAACCTCCTCACTGTTCATCACCGTCACCCCACATCCTGTGTCAAGTTCAACCTCCTCACTGTTCATCACCGTCACCCCACATCCTGTGTCAAGTTCAACCTCCTCACTGTTCATCACCGTCACCCCACATCCTGTGTCAAGTTCAACCTCCTCACTGTTCATCACAGTCACCCCACATCCTGTGTCAAGTTCAACCTCCTCACTGTTCATCACAGTCACCCCACATCCTGTGTCAAGTTCAACCTCCTCACTGTTCATCACCGTCACCCCACATCCTGTGTCAAGTTCAACCTCCTCACTGTTCATCACCGTCACCCCACATCCTGTGTCAAGTTCAACCTCCTCACTGTTCATCACCGTCACCCCACATCCTGTGTCAAGTTCAACCTCCTCACTGTTCATCACCGTCACCCCACATCCTGTGTCAAGTTCAACCTCCTCACTGTTCATCACAGTCACCCCACATCCTGTGTCAAGTTCAACCTCCTCACTGTTCATCACCGTCACCCCACATCCTGTGTCAAGTTCAACCTCCTCACTGTTCATCACCGTCACCCCACATCCTGTGTCAAGTTCAACCTCCTCACTGTTCATCACCGTCACCCCACATCCTGTGTCAAGTTCAACCTCCTCACTGTTCATCACCGTCACCCCACATCCTGTGTCAAGTTCAACCTCCTCACTGTTCATCACAGTCACCCCACATCCTGTGTCAAGTTCAACCTCCTCACTGTTCATCACCGTCACCCCACATCCTGTGTCAAGTTCAACCTCCTCACTGTTCATCACAGTCACCCCACATCCTGTGTCAAGTTCAACCTCCTCACTGTTCATCACCGTCACCCCACATCCTGTGTCAAGTTCAACCTCCTCACTGTTCATCACCGTCACCCCACATCCTGTGTCAAGTTCAACCTCCTCACTGTTCATCACCGTCACCCCACATCCTGTGTCAAGTTCAACCTCCTCACTGTTCATCACAGTCACCCCACATCCTGTGTCAAGTTCAACCTCCTCACTGTTCATCACAGTCACCCCACATCCTGTGTCAAGTTCAACCTCCTCACTGTTCATCACCGTCACCCCACATCCTGTGTCAAGTTCAACCTCCTCACTGTTCATCACCGTCACCCCACATCCTGTGTCAAGTTCAACCTCCTCACTGTTCATCACCGTCACCCCACATCCTGTGTTAAGTTCAAATGTCTTTGTTCCTCCATTCACAGTCAATGTTTCCCTGAAAGGCTCTTCTTTGGTGAGCTCGGTTTCCTCCATTTTATACATTGTGAAAAACACTTCCTCATCATTTGACTCCTCTTTTTCCTCTTCTAGGGTGACATGATGTTCTGCTTGTGTTCTCCCTTGCCTCTCTGACTTTCACACACGACACACAGCTTGAATGTGCCCTTTCTTACCGCAGCAGTGGCATGTCTCCTGTATGAAACGACACTCACTTGCAATATGCCGCTCACTGCCACACCTGTAGCATGCTCTCCGTTGATCACTCACTGTACGTTGGCTCCGCTGCATCGCCATTTTATGCACCGCCGGAGGGGCTCCCCCTCCCCCTTCGCATCCCTATTCGCTGTCTCTATCGCCTGTGCAATTTTCAGCGCCTTGTCGAAGGTCAGCTCCGTCTCCGATAACAGCCTGCGTTGAATGCGGTCATCAGCAATCCCGCAGACGAGTCTATCACGTAACTGCTCCTTCAGTTTGTCCCCATAATTACAATCCTGCGCTAACTTCCTCAGCTCAGCCACAAAGTCCAACACAGTTTCCTCAGGTTTCCTGTTCCTGGAATAAAACTTGAAGCGTTGTACAATCTCGCTCGGTTTAGGATCATAATGTTCCTTTAACAGTGCAACGAGTTCCTCAAACGTCTTGTCCCCCGGTTTATCGGGACTCACCAGATTTCTCATCAGGCTGTAGGTTTGACTTCCCACCGAACTCAGCAAGATTGCTTTCTTCTTATTAGCATCATCAATACCATTGGCAGCAAAAAAATAACCCAACACTTCACAGTATTCCTCCCAAGACTGGGTTTGACTGTTGAATGGAGCGGTGTTTCCCAAAAGTCCCGCCATATTACCGCCGGCACTTCTTCCTTAATGTCAAATGTCTTTTCAGTTGTTGTACAGTTGTTTTCTTCCTCCACTCAGGTGGCCACTTTTATCCTCGTCGCCATTTATGTAGTAACTTCACAGGACTAGGTTTGTATTCCTCAGTGTGATATTTATTAAGCGTCAGGTAAACACAGTTACACAATAGCCTGGTGCCTCTCTGCTCTAGGCTCTCCTAGTAGACTGACTGACTTCCGGTGCTGTCGCTCTATGACTCAAACCTGCATGGAACTTCACTGCCCTCCTGTGGGCGGGCAGGGTAAACATCTGGTTCACTTCACATTATTACAGGCACTCTACATTTGGAATGCAGGATCAGCGATATATATATATATATATTTTTTTTTTAATTATTTATTTACCCAGGGAAGTAGCTGAGCACAGGTGCTCATTTTCAGCAACGCCCTGCACATAGAAACACACAGACAGACACACAAACGCACATACATACATATACAGTTAGGTGTACATGTTGATTATTCCGATGATCTTTTGATCTACATTATTCAAGTGGAGGCGCTTTGCCTTCTAATTATAGTGCATCCACGCCAGGGACCACGCAGCCCAGAGGTTCCACCAGGGACCACGCAGCCCAGAGGTTCCACCAGGGACCACGCAGCCCAGAGGTTCCACCAGGGACCACGCAGCCCAGAGGTTCCACCAGGGACCACGCAGCCCAGAGGTTCCACCAGGGACCACGCAGCCCAGAGGTTCCACCAGGGACCACGCAGCCCAGAGGTTCCACCAGGGACCACGCAGCCCAGAGGTTCCACCAGGGACCACGCAGCCCAGAGGTTCCACCAGGGACCACGCAGCCCAGAGGTTCCACCAGGGACCACGCAGCCCAGAGGTTCCACCAGGGACCACGCAGCCCAGAGGTTCCACCAGGGACCACGCAGCCCAGAGGTTCCACCAGGGACCACGCAGCCCAGAGGTTCCACCAGGGACCACGCAGCCCAGAGGTTCCACCAGGGACCACGCAGCCCAGAGGTTCCACCAGGGACCACGCAGCCCAGAGGTTCCACCAGGGACCACGCAGCCCAGAGGTTCCACCAGGGACCACGCAGCCCAGAGGTTCCACCAGGGACCACGCAGCCCAGAGGTTCCACCAGGGACCACGCAGCCCAGAGGTTCCACCAGGGACCACGCAGCCCAGAGGTTCCACCAGGGACCACGCAGCCCAGAGGTTCCACCAGGGACCACGCAGCCCAGAGGTTCCACCAGGGACCACGCAGCCCAGAGGTTCCACCAGGGACCACGCAGCCCAGAGGTTCCACCAGGGACCACGCAGCCCAGAGGTTCCACCAGGGACCACGCAGCCCAGAGGTTCCACCAGGGACCACGCAGCCCAGAGGTTCCACCAGGGACCACGCAGCCCAGAGGTTCCACCAGGGACCACGCAGCCCAGAGGTTCCACCAGGGACCACGCAGCCCAGAGGTTCCACCAGGGACCACGCAGCCCAGAGGTTCCACCAGGGACCACGCAGCCCAGAGGTTCCACCAGGGACCACGCAGCCCAGAGGTTCCACCAGGGACCACGCAGCCCAGAGGTTCCACCAGGGACCACGCAGCCCAGAGGTTCCACCAGGGACCACGCAGCCCAGAGGTTCCACCAGGGACCACGCAGCCCAGAGGTTCCACCAGGGACCACGCAGCCCAGAGGTTCCACCAGGGACCACGCAGCCCAGAGGTTCCACCAGGGACCACGCAGCCCAGAGGTTCCACCAGGGACCACGCAGCCCAGAGGTTCCACCAGGGACCACGCAGCCCAGAGGTTCCACCAGGGACCACGCAGCCCAGAGGTTCCACCAGGGACCACGCAGCCCAGAGGTTCCACCAGGGACCACGCAGCCCAGAGGTTCCACCAGGGACCACGCAGCCCAGAGGTTCCACCAGGGACCACGCAGCCCAGAGGTTCCACCAGGGACCACGCAGCCCAGAGGTTCCACCAGGGACCACGCAGCCCAGAGGTTCCACCAGGGACCACGCAGCCCAGAGGTTCCACCAGGGACCACGCAGCCCAGAGGTTCGGCTGGCCGGCTGTGTGACATTTTCCTCACACGTTTAAAGCAATAGAACGCATTGTTTTTTAACTCTAAAACAGTGTATACCTCTGCTGATTCAACAAACAATCAGGCAATTCTGTAGGAAGGCGATACTTTGGCGATGCAAATTATACATATATTGACTTCCTTGGGTCTCATGGGGCAGGGGGACACTGCATGCTGTATCGATGTGGGAAGGGGCCTGATGTTTAGGTGTTGTTGGTCATGCATTCCCCCCATCTGTCACGGTGTGGTCACAGAGGTTGGACTCAGGACTAGGAAATAACTAGAAATACACAAGGAACTGACCACAACATATACGACGACGAACTGACAAGGAACTGAAAACACTGGGGCATATATATAGACAAGGACTAACTAGACACAGGTGAACACAACAGACAAATCAACACAGGGATTGGCTGGGAGACTAACATGACACAGGAGGAGAACACTACACTAATCACAGGGTTAGACAAGGCAGGTAAACATGGGCAACACAGGAAATCACAGAACACTACTACAAAATAACATACAGAACACAAATATGACGTCACTGAGGTGACCACCGAACTTCAACATGACGTCACTGAGGTGACCACCGAACTACAACATGACGTCACTGAGGTGACCACCGAACTACAACATGACGTCACTGAGGTGACCACCGAACTACAACATGACGTCACTGAGGTGACCACCGAACTACAACATGACGTCACTGAGGTGACCACCGAACTACAACATGACGTCACTGAGGTGACCACCGAACTACAACATGACGTCACTGAGGTGACCACCGAACTACAACATGACGTCACTGAGGTGACCACCGAACTACAACATGACGTCACGAGCCGCGGTGAAGAGCAAACCACCACCACCGCTCCAGCCCTTATCTGTTTTTACTCACCACCGCTCAACGTTACTTCATGTTGTGGGGTGTGGGGTGGTCACCTCATCACCGGAGCGGTGGTCACCTCACCACCGAAAATCCAGACTATGAATAGGCCTTTACAGTACGTTTCAACAGCGGGCAGCGACCAGGCGAGTGCATTATTTGTCTATATGGGACCCTACTGGCTATGGGACCGTACTGTCTATGGGACCCTACTGTGAAGTGGTTAATGTATGCTTTGTAATAATAATCAAAATTTGTAACTAGTAGTTAGTTAGTTAGTTAGTTTCATTTATTTGTCCACGTATGGAAATTTGTCTTCGGTCTCAACAGTAAAAAACAAACAGTTACAACAACAGCAACAACACTTAACACATTTATTTTCTCATGGCAAAACAAAAAGTGCAGGACAACAGTGGCAGATACATTGGAAAAACAAACAAATCTAGCGAGACATGGTATCATTTAGTGCCTTAATGGCATTTGGCATGAAGGAAATTTTAAAAATGTTACGGTTAGCTCTTGGCACTTTGTACCGTCTACCAGAGGGAAGTAGCTCGAACTCCCTGCAGAGTGGATGAGAGGAGGTCGTTTGTTATCTTGACAGCTTTTTTACGAAGTACCTCCTTGTAGATACAGCCTAATTGTTGCTGTCTCTTCCCAATGATTTTTGAGGCTAGGTTTACTATTCGCTGCAGCTTGCTTCTTCCTTTTACATTTAGATTTCCATACTATATACATTCAGATTTCCATACCACATTGCCATGTTAAAAGTCAAGATTCCCTCTATCAGGTTTTTATAGACTGTTTCCATAATATGCTTCTCACTCTAAAGGAGTTGAGCTTGCGTAGTAGGTGGAGGCGTTAGGTACAAGTTTTACAAATCTGGTCAGTATTTTCACTGAAATTGAGTTTTCTGTCAATAAGTGTGCCTAAGTATTTAAAAGTGTCTACTACCTCCACTATTTGTCCACCAATTGTAATGGACTGCACAGGTTCCTTTTCATGAATGACAAGTACTTTTGTTTTTGTCACATTGATCCCTAAGGAGCTTTTCTCGCACCAGTTCTGAAGAGATGACGCATGTACTCTGTAGTAGTTTTCAAACAAATGTAGTGGAGTAAAAGTACAATATTTGACTCTGAGAGAAAAATCACACCTGTGTGAATTGAGTGGTGTAAGGTCTTATATAGACTGATCAGCTGTGGTCTGACGTAATGTCTGACGTAATGAAATCACACCCGTGTGAACTGGGTGACCATAGCAACCATGCTCATTTTTTGGTACGAACAGACAGACAGACACGTAAACTAACAAAGCCAGTTGTAGGAGTGGTTTACACCACTCAAAAACTATTGAATGTACTCATTCTTTCCACCACTCTCGCCGCACACACACACGCACGCACGCACGCACGCACGCACGCACGCACGCACACACACACACACACACACACACACACACACACACACACACACACACACACACACACACACACACACACACACACAAAATAAAATAAAATAAAATAAAATAAAATAAAATAAAATAAAATAAAATAAAATAAAATAAAATAAAATAAAATAAAATAAAATAAAATAA
>NW_027637225.1:114022-124656 GCF_951216825.1 Electrona antarctica
GGCATCCAAATTTCCTATGTAGTTCCATAGGGGTGACCACATGCTCCAGAATTTGTCTGTCTTTTGGTGAAGGTCATAGGTGAGTTTCTCCAAAGGCAAAAATGTAGAGGCTTGGGTAAGCCACATTTTAGCTGAGGGTACTTGGGGGGTGGACCACAGTAACAGAATACATTTTTTAGCAAGATATGTCAACATGTCTAATAAACGGGTGGAGTCAGGGTCCAAGGTCAAACCACTGTCATGGTTCAGTAAATATAGACTGGGAGTAAAATTAAGGACCTTGCCTAGGATTTTCTGAGTGTGAAAATGGACCATCTTCCAGTATTGCTGAATTAGCTCACACTCCCAAAAGACATGCATAATAGTACCTACTTCCTTATGACACTTGAAGCAAAGTTCTGAGGTGTTGGGAAACATATTATGAAGACGGAGAGGTGTGTAATACGTTCTGTGGAAAAATTTGAAATTTAATTCATGGATGTTTATAGAGGTACATTTAGGAAATATCTTGTTACAGATGAAGATCCATTCTTCTGGGTCGAACGTCACCCCAATATCCTCTTCCCATACTCGTTTTAGTGAGTCATAGGAGGAGGTATCAATATTAGTCAGTATATGATATATATCTGAAATATGACCCTTCCTGACATCAGGGCTAATAAATAACTTTTCAATTTCTGTCATTTCAAAACGTAGTTTCCCCTCTCTCCTCTGACTTTCCAAAAAGTGTCTGATTTGGAGATACTTGAAGAAGTCCCTATTTGTAAGATTAAATTCTTCTTTTAGTTGTTGAAACGATTTCATAATACTCTGGGTATATAAGTGTGCAATGTGGGCAATGCCCTTTATGTTCCAATCAGAGAGTCCAATGGTTTGCAATTGGGCGGGAAAGTCTGGATTTAGTCTGAGTGATGAGTAGATTGACATGAATTTGGGAATCTTCAAGTATTTCCTCACATCCTTCCAAACCATAAGTGTATTATAGGGAGCGTAGTAATCAGCAAGATCTTGTATGTTATCTACATTGTGAGTAAACAGTAAGGAGTCTAATGATCTTGGGTGACACAACATTGCCTCTGTCTCAATCCACATTGAGTTTTGTCTTTTTGAACACCAACTTATCATGTGTTTTATCTGTGCAGCCCAGTAATAAATCTGTAAATTTGGTAAAGAAATGCCTCCCATGTGTTTTGGCTTGTGTGTGGTAAATAACAGGGAAGATTTTGGAATAGATAGTTTAAACGAGGTAAAATATTCATACGGATTACATTAATCCTGCCGAGCAGGGTATTCGGGAGGATTGACCAGTTAGTTAAATCTTGTTTAATCTTAGAAACCAGGGGTGTGTAATTTGAGTCAATCAGTTCTTTCAGATTAGAGGTAATGTTGATCCCCAAGTATTTAAAACCTGTCTTTGTCACCTGAAAGGGTGAGGATAACTCCAGATCAATTTCTTCAGGAACGTTTAGGGGCAGGGCCATCGATTTTCCTAAATTAACCTTATATCCTGATAACTGGCCAAATTCTGATAGAATGTTCAACACTGCATTAATTGAGGGAACTGGGTTGGACAAGTATAAAAGAACGTCGTCGGCGTATAACGATATTTTGTGTTCCTTGTCTCCTATTAGGATTCCCTTTATATCTTCACTGGACCGTATGGCTTCCGCCAGTGGCTCAATGGCCGCGGAGAACAAAAGTGGGGACAGGGGGCAGCCTTGTCTGCAGGATCTCCGTACAGGGAATTTTTTTGAGAGTAGGCCGTTTGTATTTACTGAAGCTGAAAGGTCAGAGTACATCAATTTCACCAAATTAATAAAGTTATCGCCCATCTCCATTCTCTTCAGGACTGCAAACAGGAAGCCCCATTCCACCCTGTCAAACGCTTTTTGTGCGTCTAGGGAGACAATTAATGCTGGTTCCCCCGCCCTACGTATGTGATCCATGACATTCACGGTGCGCCTCACATTGTCTGTGCCAAGCCAGTGCTTGACAAAGCCTGTTTGGTCCGGATTAATACGTTTCGGAAGGAAGTTCTCAAGTCTTCTAGCGAGCGCCTTAGCGATTATTTTTGCGTCCACTCCCAGCAAACTTATTGGCCTGTAGGAGGAGCACTTAACAGGGTCCTTATCCTTCTTTAATAATAAGCTAATCGAGGCATTTTGCCAGGAATCAGGCATAATGCCTTTTGCCATGAGGTCATTAATAGCAGGCATTAAGATGGGGCGAATGTCTTCCCAAAATGTACTATAAAATTCCACCGGAAAGCCATCCAAACCAGGGGCCTTTCCTGATGGCATTGCCTTAAGAGCAGCCAATATTTCTTCCGGTGTGAATGGAGTGTTCAACACATTCCTATCTTCGTCTGTAAGAGTTGGTAGTGTAAGTCTATTTAAAAAATTGGAGATGTCCTCTGATGTTGCTTCACTTTCTGATGCGTAGAGGTTTTTATAAAAGTTTTCAAATGATTTGCTAATTGAGAGAGGATCGTAGGATATTGAGCCGTCTTGTGTTTCAATGGATTTAATTGTCCTTTCATTTTGTTCCTTTTGTAATTGATGTGCTAGTAACCGACTTGGCTTATTACCAGATTCATAATGGTTTTGTTTAGTGAAGAACATAAGTTTATTTATATGCTTGGTATGATCTAGTTTTAGTTTGGCTCTAGCGTGGGCCAGCAGGTTCCAGTTTGCTTGGGTAGGGTGTTGTTTATGCTGATGCTCTAATTTTTCCAGCTCAGTTTCAAGTTTTTCTCTTTTTGCTGTCCTCAGTTTCTTGAGTCGTGATGCTTGGGAGATTATATGGCCTCTTATTGTAGCTTTTGCTGCATCCCATATTATTGCTGATGGCACTGGAGATAGTTGGTTCTCTAACCAGTACAGAGAGAGATTATTTTTAACTGTAGAGCAGAATTCCTCATTTTTAAGTAATGATGTATTAAATCTCCAGTGGGGGGTTTTAGGGATCTTTATACCTATGTCTAGCTCCAGGTACATTATTGCATGGTCGGATAAAACAATAGAGCCTATACTGCTAGACTGCACCGTATGCATATTGCAAGCTGGAATTAGCATGTAGTCAAGTCTACTATATGAGTTGTGTGGTCTACTATAGAAGCTGTAGTTTTTAATATCAGGGTTTAGTTCTCTCCATGCGTCCGCGAGACCTGTGGATTCACACATATTTTTGAAAACCTTAGAGGCTCTAGGATTGGAAACCCGGGCAGAAGAGGAGTCCATCTCCCTATTATAAATACAGTTGAAATCACCGGATATCAGTCCCATTCCTTTATTATATTGGTGAAATAATAGGATCATATCTGATATAAATTTAGGAGAGTCCTTATTTGCACTTTTTTCAAAGCACACTTTAATGTTTCTATGAACAGGAAGTTTGCTGATTCAGTGGAGTGGAAGGCCCAAAACCCAAACTGCATGGGATGCAGTGGGGCGTGGCCTTTGTCTAGGTGGGATGCAGTGGGGTGTGGCCTTTGTCTAGGTGGGATGCAGTGGGGCGTGGCCTTTGTCTAGGTGGGATGCAGTGGGGTGTGGCCTTTGTCTAGGTGGGATGCAGTGGGGTGTGGCCTTTGTCTAGGTGTTTGATGATAGACTTGACAACCCACTTTTCAGCCACCTTTGATATAACTGGTAGGATGCTTATAGGTCTATAGTTTGATATGTCAGTTTTAGTGCCAGATTTGTAGATTGGTGTTATCACTGCAACTTTCCATTAAGGGGGAACAGTGCGTTGTCTGATGGACAGATTTACCAGATGTGTGATCGGTGCCACCAGAGATTCAGCATTTGTTTTTAACAAGTTTGTATCGAGCCCATAGGCATCCTTGGCTTTGGATGCTTTCAGTGATCTGATGATATTTACCACCTCGGTTTCCGTAATTTCCTCTAGTCTAGGTTAAAGATGGGGAGGTCTTTTTGGATAGGGCGGGGTACAAACTTGGAGGGTTTAAACATTTGTGTTATTTCGCTAACAGAGTTTAGAAAAAACATAATTAGGTTACTAGCAAGGGTTTGGGGATCTTTCACCAGGGTGTTGTCTATTTTTAGTTCTAAGCAATTGTTGTTTTGTTTGTAATATTTCCCTGTCAGTTTGTTAATGCATTCCCAGACTTTTTTTTACCATTTCCTTTAGCACTTTCTATGATATAGATATAAAATGTAGCTTTAGCCTTCCTTAGGAATTGGGTGACTTGGTTTCGTGCATGGGCACATTTCTGCCTGTCAGTTGTTAAACCAGACTTTAATGACTGTTTAAGCAGTAAGTCTCTTTTCATCATAAGTTTTATCTACCCATGGAAGGGTGACTATTTGCCCTTTCCTTTGTCTCCCTCTCCTGGTGAAAGATTCCATCACACTTTGAATTTTAGTCAGAAAATCATTACATCCCCTTTCAATGTCATCACATGTCATCACGGGGCGACTGTGGCTCAAGAGGTAGAGCAGGTCGTCCAATGATCCATGGGTCGGCGGTTAGAATCCCGGCTCTTCCTGTCTACATGTCGAAGTGTCCTTGGGCAAGACACTGAACCCCAAATTGCTCCCGATGTGCTGGTTGGTACCTTGCATGGCTTCCGCCGCAATCGGTGTATGAATGTATGTGTGAATGAGTGAATGTAATGCACAATCTATGTAAAGCGCCTTGGATAAAGGCGCTATATAAATGCACCATTTACCATTTACCATTTAAGATGTCGTCCCACACAACCCTTTTTAGGGCATCCTCAAAGCTGTGTTGTAGGTTCTTTGGGATGGTGCCGACCATTGGTAGGTTCTTTGGGATGGTGCTGACCATTGGTAGGTTCTTTGGGATGGTGCTGACCATTGGTAGGTTCTTTGGGATGGTGCTGACCATTGGTTGGGGTTGAGTTTTACTGAACCGTTGCTTTGAGAGTTTTCTGGCGAAGAATATTATATTATCAAGAATGTCAAGAAATGATATGTTTTGGTGATTCTTTCCACTTTGTTGGAGAACAGTAGATCAAGTCTAGTTGCTGAGTGGCTAGTGATCCTCGTAGGTTGCTCTATCATTTGTGTGATATTGTAGTAATCTGTTATTTGTTTAAGATTTTTCCTAAGTTTCTTGTCATTCCAGTTTACGTTTACACCACCGATTAAAATTACCTCTATGTTAAAGTCACAGGCAGTCAGAATAGATTTTAGTTGCTCATAGACTTCCAAAGCACGCAATGCAGAGCACTGGAGACCACCTGGAACCCCCCCCCCTCAAGGCCCACTGCATGGGGACCACCTGGAACCCCCTCCTCAAGGCCCACTGGAGACCACCTGGAACCCCCCCCTCAAGGCCCACTGCATGGGGACCACCTGGAACCCCCTCCTCAAGGCCCACTGGAGACCACCTGGAACCCCCCCCTCAAGGCCCACTGCATGGGGACCACCTGGAACCCCCTCCTCAAGGCCCACTGGAGACCACCTGGAACCCCCTCCTCAAGGCACACTGGAGACCACCTGGAACCCCCTCCTCAAGGCCCACTGCATGGGGACCACCTGGAACCCCCTCCTCAAGGCCCACTGTAGATCACCTGGAACCCCCTCCTCAAGGCCCACTGGAGACCACCTGGAACCCCCTCCTCAAGGCCCACTGCATGGGGACCACCTGGAACCCCCTCCTCAAGGCCCACTGGAGACCACCTGGAACCCCCTCCTCAAGGCCCACTGGAGACCACCTGGAACCCCCTCCTCAAGGCCCACTGCATGGGGACCACCTGGAACCCCCTCCTCAAGGCCCACTGCATGGGGACCACCTGGAACCCCCTCCTCAAGGCCCACTGCATGGAGACCACCTGGAACCCCCTCCTCAAGGCCCACTGCATGGGGACCACCTGGAACCCCCTCCTCAAGGCCCACTGTAGACCACCTGGAACCCCCTCCTCAAGGCCCACTGTAGACCACCTGGAACCCCCTCCTCAAGGCCCACTGTAGACCACCTGGAACCCCCTCCTCAAGGCCCACTGCATGGGGACCACCTGGAACCCCCTCCTCAAGGCCCACTGGAGACCACCTGGAACCCCCTCCTCAAGGCCCACTGGAGACCACCTGGAACCCCCTCCTCAAGGCCCACTGGAGACCACCTGGAACCCCCTCCTCAAGGCCCACTGGAGACCACCTGGAACCCCCTCCTCAAGGCCCACTGGAGACCACCTGGAACCCCCTCCTCAAGGCCCACTGCATGGAGACCACCTGGAACCCCCTCCTCAAGGCCCACTGCATGGAGACCACCTGGAACCCCCTCCTCAAGGCCCACTGCATGGAGACCACCTGGAACCCCCTCCTCAAGGCCCACTGGAGACCACCTGGAACCCCCTCCTCAAGGCCCACTGGAGACCACCTGGAACCCCCTCCTCAAGGCACACTGGAGACCACCTGGAACCCCCTCCTTAAGGCCCACTGCATGGAGACCACCTGGAACCCCCTCCTCAAGGCCCACTGGAGACCACCTGGAACCCCCTCCTCAAGGCCCACTGGGGGTCCACCTGGAACCCCCTCCTCAAGGCCCACTGCATGGAGACCACCTGGAACCCCCTCCTCAAGGCCCACTGGAGACCACCTGGAACCCCCTCCTCAAGGCCCACTGGAGACCACCTGGAACCCCCTCCTCAAGGCCCACTGGAGACCACCTGGAACCCCCTCCTCAAGGCCCACTGGAGACCACCTGGAACCCCCTCCTCAAGGCCCACTGGAGACCACCTGGAACCCCCTCCTCAAGGCCCACTGCATGGAGACCACCTGGAACCCCCTCCTCAAGGCCCACTGGAGACCACCTGGAACCCCCTCCTCAAGACCCACTGCATGGAGACCACCTGGAACCCCCTCCTCAAGACCCACTGCATGGGGACCACCTGGAACCCCCTCCTCAAGGCCCACTGCATGGAGACCACCTGGAACCCCCTCCTCAAGGCCCACTGCATGGAGACCACCTGGAACCCCCTCCTCAAGGCCCACTGCATGGAGACCACCTGGAACCCCCTCCTCAAGGCCCACTGCATGGAGACCACCTGGAACCCCCTCCTCAAGGCCCACTGCATGGAGACCACCTGGAACCCCCTCCTCAAGGCCCACTGGAGACCACCTGGAACCCCCTCCTCAAGACCCACTGCATGGAGACCACCTGGAACCCCCTCCTCAAGACCCACTGCATGGGGACCACCTGGAACCCCCTCCTCAAGGCCCACTGCATGGAGACCACCTGGAACCCCCTCCTCAAGGCCCACTGCATGGAGACCACCTGGAACCCCCTCCTCAAGGCCCACTGGAGACCACCTGGAACCCCCTCCTCAAGGCCCACTGGAGACCACCTGGAACCCCCTCCTCAAGGCCCACTGGAGACCACCTGGAACCCCCTCCTCAAGGCCCACTGCATGGAGACCACCTGGAACCCCCTCCTCAAGGCCCACTGCATGGGGGTCTCCGGACAACTGGTGGAACACCAGCGCTACAGAGATATATAAGCACAAAGCAGCAGCGTCAGCATTACCAGAGCAGCAGTGTAGCAGAGCAGAGAGACATAGCAGCAGAGCAGAGAGACAGAGCAGCAGAGCAGAGACAGAGCAGCAGTGTAGCAGAGCAGAGAGACAGAGCAGCAGAGCAGAGAGACAGAGCAGCAGTGTAGCAGAGCAGAGAGACGGAGCAGCAGAGCAGAGAGACAGAGCAGCAGAGCAGAGAGACAGAGCAGCAGTGTAGCAGAGCAGAGAGACAGAGCAGCAGAGCAGAGAGACAGAGCAGCAGAGCAGAGACAGAGCAGCAGTGTAGCAGAGCAGAGAGACAGAGCAGCAGAGCAGAGAGACAGAGCAGCAGAGCAGAGAGACAGAGCAGCAGAGCAGAGAGACAGAGCAGCAGAGCAGAGACAGAGCAGAAGTGTAGCAGAGCAGAGAGACAGAGCAGAGAGACAGAGCAGCAGAGCAGAGACAGAGCAGCAGAGCAGAGACAGAGCAGCAGAGCAGAGACAGAGCAGAAGTGTAGCAGAGCAGAGAGACAGAGCAGCAGAGCAGAGAGACAGAGCAGCAGTGTAGCAGAGCAGAGAGACGGACCAGAGCAGCAGTGTAGCAGAGCAGAGAGACGGACCAGAGCAGCAGTGTAGCAGAGCAGAGACAGAGCAGCAGTGTAGCAGAGCAGAGAGACAGAGCAGCAGAGCAGAGAGACAGAGCAGCAGAGCAGAGATACAGAGCAGCAGTGTAGCAGAGCAGAGACAGAGCAGCAGGGTAGCAGAGCAGAGAGACAGAGCAGCAGTGTAGCAGAGCAGAGAGACAGAGCAGCAGTGTAGCAGAGCAGAGAGACGGACCAGAGCAGCAGTGTAGCAGAGCAGAGAGACGGACCAGAGCAGCAGTGTAGCAGTGCAGAGAGACAGACCAGAGCAGCAGTGTAGCAGAGCAGAGAGACGGACCAGAGCAGCAGTGCAGCAGAGCAGAGACAGAACAGCAGTGTAGCAGAGCAGAGAGACAGAGCAGCAGAGCAGCAGAGCAGAGAGACAGAGCAGCAGAGCAGAGAGACAGAGCAGCAGTGTAGCAGAGCAGAGAGACAGACCAGAGCAGCAGTGTAGCAGAGCAGAGAGACAGACCAGAGCAGCAGTGCAGCAGAGCAGAGAGACAGAGCAGCAGAGCAGAGAGACAGAGCAGCAGAGCAGAGAGACAGAGCAGCAGAGCAGAGACAGAGCAGAAGTGTAGCAGAGCAGAGAGACAGAGCAGAGAGACAGAGCAGCAGAGCAGAGACAGAGCAGCAGAGCAGAGACAGAGCAGCAGAGCAGAGACAGAGCAGAAGTGTAGCACAGCAGAGAGACAGAGCAGCAGAGCAGAGAGACAGAGCAGCAGTGTAGCAGAGCAGAGAGACGGACCAGAGCAGCAGTGTAGCAGAGCAGAGAGACGGACCAGAGCAGCAGTGTAGCAGAGCAGAGACAGAGCAGCAGTGTAGCAGAGCAGAGAGACAGAGCAGCAGAGCAGAGAGACAGAGCAGCAGAGCAGAGATACAGAGCAGCAGTGTAGCAGAGCAGAGACAGAGCAGCAGTGTAGCAGAGCAGAGAGACAGAGCAGCAGTGTAGCAGAGCAGAGAGACGGACCAGAGCAGCAGTGTAGCAGAGCAGAGAGACGGACCAGAGCAGCAGTGTAGCAGTGCAGAGAGACAGACCAGAGCAGCAGTGTAGCAGAGCAGAGAGACGGACCAGAGCAGCAGTGCAGCAGAGCAGAGACAGAACAGCAGTGTAGCAGAGCAGAGAGACAGAGCAGCAGAGCAGCAGTGTAGCAGAGCAGAGAGACAGAGCAGCAGAGCAGCAGAGCAGAGAGACAGAGCAGCAGAGCAGAGAGACAGAGCAGCAGTGTAGCAGAGCAGAGAGACAGAGCAGAGACAGAGCAGCAGAGCAGAGAGACAGAGCAGCAGAGCAGAGAGACAGAGCAGCAGAGCAGAGAGACAGAGCAGCAGTGTAGCAGAGCAGAGAGACAGACCAGAGCAGCAGTGTAGCAGAGCAGAGAGACAGAGCAGCAGTGTAGCAGAGCAGAGAGACGGACCAGAGCAGCAGTGTAGCAGAGCAGAGAGACAGACCAGAGCAGCAGTGTAGCAGAGCAGAGAGACAGACCAGAGCAGCAGTGCAGCAGAGCAGAGAGACGGCAGCGCAGCAGTGTAGCAGAGCAGAGAGACGGCAGCGCAGCAGTGTAGCAGAGCAGAGAGACGGACCAGAGCAGCAGTGCAGCAGAGCAGAGAGACGGCAGCGCAGCAGTGTAGCAGAGCAGAGAGACGGCAGCGCAGCAGTGTAGCAGAGCAGAGAGACGGACCAGAGCAGCAGTGCAGCAGAGCAGAGAGACGGCAGCGCAGCAGTGTAGCAGAGCAGAGAGACGGCAGCGCAGCAGTGTAGCAGAGCAGAGAGACGGACCAGAGCAGCAGTGTAGGCATTTACAATTACAATTTAGGCATTTAGCAGACGCTCTTAATCCAGAGCGATTTACATTAAGCAGTAACAAAAACAGATAACAAAAGCATGGCATACATCACATATATAAAAAGTAGTTATCATGACGTAAACTAAGAACGTAACAGTGGAGTATCTATGTAAACTATACATACTATACTATATTATACATTATACATGTGTACTATAAAGTGCTATGACTACATAAAAATGCAATTCTAGTGCTGTCTACGTAACAAGCTATAAGTCTGTTTAAAATGCTACCTAAATCTACATAAAGTACAGTAGCAGAGCAGAGAGACGGCAGCGCAGCAGGCAGGCAGCGAAAAGAACAAGCAGAAAGAGAGGTTAAATAGAGGGTATGCGCGTGACATCATCGTACCTGGAAGTTTATACTTCCAGGTGCAATGTTGGTGAGTTAAACTCACCAACATTGCAGTTTGGAAGTGCTTGTTTTCAATAACACTTATTTTGCTGCCTCCTGCATTATGTGACATTTAGAAAACACGTGGTACGCAGGACGGTTGAGTGATTTCCAACGAGCACTTCCAAACTCCAACACTCTCAGAGAGAGAGAGAGAGAGAGAGAGAGAGGAGGGAGAGGGAGAGGGAGAGGGAGAGAGAGAGAGAGAGAGAGAGAGAGAGAGAGAGAGAGAAGGAGAGGGAGAGGGAGATAGAGAGAGGGAGAGGGAGAGGGGGAGAGGGAG
>NW_027637224.1:0-5000 GCF_951216825.1 Electrona antarctica
GGCCCCATTTACACCCTCTGCTCATTAGCTTCATCACATGCACGCACGCCGCACGCACGCACGCACCGCACGCACGCACGCACGCACGCACGCACGCACGCACGCACGCACGCACGCACGCACGCACGCACGCACGCACACACACACACACACACACACACACACACACGGACACCCTGGCACAAACCTTCAGAGTCTTGCTCAAGGACACTTCGACATTAACCCAAGGGGAACCTGGCATCGACCCGGGAACCATGACA
Source organism: Electrona antarctica (assembly GCF_951216825.1). NCBI lineage: Eukaryota > Metazoa > Chordata > Actinopteri > Myctophiformes > Myctophidae > Electrona > Electrona antarctica. Next base: position 261 of record NW_027637224.1, read on the forward strand.
TCCCCATGGGCTGCTGGTCTACGTCTACCCCCTGAGCCACAGGAGCAGGTGCATTCTATTCTGTTCTCATTCTGTAGACTGCTGACCAGTCTGATTCTGTTGTACTGACCAGTACAACCACAGTCTGATACTGTTGTACTGACCAGTACAACCACAGTCCTGATACTGTTGTACTGACCAGTACAACCACAGTCTGATACTGTTGTACTGACCAGTACAACCACAGTCTGATACTGTTGTACTGACCAGTACAACCGCCAGTCTGATACTGTTGTACTGACCAGTACAACCACAGTCTGATACTGTTGTATCTGACCAGTACAACCACAGTCTGATACTGTTGTACATGGGAGCTGACCAGTAACAACCACAGTCTGATACTGTTGTACTGGGAGCTGACCCAGTACAACCACAGTCTGATACTGTTGTACTGACCAGTACAACCACAGTCGGATACTGTTGTAACTGACCAGTACAACCACAGTCGATACTGTTGTACTGACCAGTACAACCACAGTCTGATACTGTTGTACTGGGAGCTGACCAGTACAACCACAGTCTGATACTGTTGTACTGGGAGCTGACCAGTACAACCACAGTCTGATACTGTTGTACTGGGAGCTGACCAGTACAACCACAGTCTGATACTGTTGTACTGGGAGCTGACCAGTACAACCACAGTCTGATACTGTTGCACTGGGAGCTGACCAGTACGACCACAGTCTGATACTGTTGCACTGGGAGCTGACCAGTACAACCACAGTCTGATACTGTTGTACTGGGAGCTGACCAGTACAACCACAGTCTGATACTGTGTCTTCTACTGTCTACTAGTCGACAAACATTTTTTCGTCATAGTTTTAGTTGACAAAATCAACACTGGAGCTGACCAGTACAGGTTTCTACTGTTACAGTGTGAGCTGACCAGTACAGGTTTCTACTGTTACAGTGTGAGCTGACCAGTACAGGTTTCTACTGTTACAGTGTGAGCTGACCAGTACAGGTTTCTACTGTTACAGTATGAGCTGACCAGTACAGGTTTCTACTGTTACAGTATGAGCTGACCAGTACAGGTTTCTACTGTTACAGTGTGAGCTGACCAGTACAGGTTTATACTGTTACAGTGTGAGCTGACCAGTACAGGTTTATACTGTTACAGTGTGAGCTGACCAGTACAGGTTTCTACTGTTACAGTATGAGCTGACCAGTACAGGGTTCTACTGTTACAGTGTGAGCTGACCAGTACAGGGTTCTACTGTTACAGTATGAGCTGACCAGTACAGGGTTCTACTGTTACAGTATGAGCTGACCAGTACAACCACATTGTCTTGAGCTCTGGAGCGGAAAGACTGACCCCATCACAATGTAAGAACGAGTGAGGTGAGGTGTGTGTGTGTGTGTGTGTGTGTGTGTGTGTGTGTGTGTGTGTGTGTGTGTGTGTGTGTGTGTGTGTGTGTGTGTGTGTGTGTGTGTGTGTGTGTGTGTGTGTGCGTGCGTGCGTGCGTGCGTGCGTGTGTGTGCGCGTGCAGTTTGCTGAGAGCAGCATGCAGGGTTTAACTGCAACGCACCAAAGAGCCACTTACGTCCCATAATGCACCATCACGACCCAGGATGCATTTCAGCCTGCAATGTTGCTGGCCTGTCACTGTGGGTTAGATGGCCATCACACACACACACACACACACACACACACACACACAAACACGCGCACACGCTCCCACACACGTGCACACACACAGATGGCAAATGTCATGTGTGTGTGAGCGCACACAGTCACACATATTCACACACATGCACACAGCGTGTAATGTTGCTGACCTGCTGGGTTAGATAGCCATCACACTGGGCATGTGAAGAATTGACACACACACTTTTTACGTTTTTTTCTTATACCAATACTCTACTTCGTCAGCGTTACACAAATTGCTATCTTTGAAAGGGATTACGTGTGTCTGACTGACGTTGTGGTGCCCTAATACGCTCATCTTTGAATCCGGGTCCCAGAGTGCAAAAATCTGACGTGAGATTGACGCCACCATTGCCTCTCCGAGTGCAGTACAACAAACACGCATCTTTCCTGAACCGATGACGCCATAGCTTTTGGTTAGACATACCATTGGTCCTGATATCTCAAACCCTCACCCTAACCCTAACCTCCCACGGGGCAGGACACCTAAAGCTAACCTTAACCCTCTCCCAACCCTTAACGCACCTTAATCCGGTCGTCGTAACGCACCCCTCACCAACCTTAATCCAGTCGGACCAATGCTATGTCTAACCAATGCTATGTCTAACCAAAGTATGCCCCCATCTCCACCTCCCCCACCTCCACCAACAACAACAAAGATGGCGGCGCCCGTCAGCAGTGCGTTTGTACTGCAGAAACTACTGAGCGTGGTAGGGCTTTTACAGCGACATTTACTGCTCCTATACATGACCACCGTCAGCAACAAGTGGACATGGAGAACAGCATTCTGCGCTTGTTATTGTTTACGTCGCACAAGTCGCATGCTCCATGTCTTCTTCTTTGTTTTTTGCTTTGTGGCAGCTCTACAGCGCCACTTACAGGCCGGGTTTCGAGTGGACACACACATTTTCTTGGTACGATTCCGTGTGTACGGTAAACCTTTTGAAAACGACTCTGTGTGGAATGTGGCCTCAAACTCAAACAAAGGATGATGTCATCATGGAGCGCCGTGGGGGTACAGGGGTCGTGCTGCTTTGAGGCGCTGCTGATCTTGAGCTCAGTCCGTCCTTCGCCTTCCGACTCAGATAAGCTAACCTTTACTTCAAAGCAAAAAATGCAAATATGACCTTAGATGAGTTACAGATCTCTATCCCTCTCTTGTCTAATCTGACTGGTTCCACCTGCTCCAACTCACGTAGCGCCGCCACTCCGCTCCTCCACAAACTCATGTCCCCTCCTACGTTAAGAACGACATGCCGGTATCGTTCACTCCTTCAATTTGGTACAACCGTCTCTCTCTCTCTCTCTCTCTCTCTCTCTCTCTCTCTGTGTCTCTCTCTCCATCGTTCACAGAATAACCTTTCAGATGCCAGCCAGTCAGGTTTCAAGCCAGTCCGTTCCCATTGAAACAGGCACTTCTCACACTCACACAGATATCATACGCCTTGATGCACACTCCTCCTCAGTCCTTATCCTTCTGGACTTATCTGCCAGACACCACCGGGCTCTCCTCGACACCCCTTCTGACCGCCGTAGTATCACTGCATGGGACAAACGATGTCTGCTCATTCTACATCAACAGGTTTCAAATGAGAGTATGTCTACAGCGTCAAGGTCAAGTTTATTTGCATGTCCCAAATTGGGCTATTCATGTTACAACAGGTAGAAAAGCTAAAAAACAACAACAACACAGTAAGCATACAAAAGCAACTTATCAAAATAAAATAAAATAAAGGGCGAGGTCGCCTGCACGCATCCGCCTGGGTGATGGCGCTTTGGCATGGGGGGGTCAGATCAACATATGGAATGAATTCTATAATGGCCATATATGGAGCACGTCTTGAGTGTACAGGGTGTGATGATGTCAGATCAACATTATGGAATGTCAGACAGGTCAGCTCCATATATGGAGATATAAGCTTAGGGTTTGTTTGTTTTGCTTGTTTTGCTTATTTTAACCTTTCATGCTTATATTTTGTCAACATTTCTGATTGTGTTTTCTCGTTTACATTCTGTGTTCTCTTGCCTGTCTATCTTTTTTCCACTGATCTGTACAGCACTTTGGTCAACCTTGGTTGTTTTAAAACGTGCTTTATAAATAAAGTTTGATTTGATTTGATTTGATTAGGGTTTGAGGTCAGATCTAGAGTTGCTGGCCGGCTCCATATATGCAGATCTAGGTGATGATCCAGTCTTCTCCATGTAAGTATGGTTATCCAGGGTTAGATGAGTGTTGTAATCTTCATATATGGAGATGGCCATATATGGTGGGATGTATGATGTCATGAGGCGTGACCATATATGGAGCCGTGATGTCACGAGTAGCCTTGCCGAGCCATGAGGCCCATAGGGCAGGAGCCTATCTCCTGCTTCTGTAGCGTGAGGCAGCTTGATGTAGGCCTACAAGGACACCCCCTAGACGTGACGCTAGGATGTCGCAGGGACTTCCCCCAATCTTTGGTATGACCCGGCCGGGGATTGAACCCCGACCTCCCAGTCTCAGGGCGGACACTCTAACCACAAGGGCACTGAGCTGGTAATGTCACGGGGCGTGACCATATATGGAGGCATGACGTCACAAGGCGTGACCATATATGGAGGTGTGATGTCACGACGCGTGACCATATATGGAGGCGTGACTAACACGACTAAATGCGACATATACGGTCGCAATCATTTATATTCCCAGTATCAGGCATATTTTAGCTCCTCAGTCAACACCCCCATCATTATTGCAGTAACATGGCATCCATGATGCAATTGAAATCCATTGACGACACATTTCTTGAAGATATTGTCTCCAGTTTAAATTCACCCACCTGCTTCCTTGATGTTTTTACCCACCAGCTTTAAAAACAGTTTGGGGCAGCCTGATGAAAGAGTTAGAACTCTTTGCAAATGTTTCTCTCCAGTCTGGCATAGTTTTCCTTGGGCTTTGAAAACTAAAACTATTATACTGTTGCACAGTGCTGGAAAAAGTAGTGGAGTAGTACAAGTATTGGACATTGGAAATACTCAAGTAAAGTAAAAGTACCTCAAAATTATATAAGTAC
>NW_027637224.1:10000-13371 GCF_951216825.1 Electrona antarctica
GTCCAGGAGGCCTTGTGAGCTTGTAGATCTGCACTTTATTGGCATACAATGGGAAGTAGTTCAGAAAAGGAAGGACATCAACCCACGCACGCACGCACGCACGCACACACGCACGCACGCACGCACGCACACACGCACGCACGCACGCACGCACGCACGCACGCACACTTACCACCAAAATGTGCAATGCCCTGACAGTACCATCCATTCAAAGATCACGGTCACAGCACTCTTTTATTCCATCTACTGTATGAGGACAATGGAGTGTTTCTTTGCAGAAATCCGCAGAAATAGCAGCAAACCGCGCAGTGGTACTTGCATGTTTTACTTAAGTACCAAGACTGCAATATAGAAATATACTCCATTACAATTTAAAGTCGGATAAGCTTAGAAATAGGGTTAGGTTTAGGCATAGTTTTACTGAGGTTAAGTTTAGGAATAGGGTTAGGTTTAGGCATAGTTTTACTGAGGTTAAGGTTAGGAATAAGGTTATAGTTTAACCGTTTAAGCATAATTTACTTAGGTTACTTTAGGAATACCAGGCCGCGCAGTTTCGCCGGCTGTACGCCTGAGGCGAGTTGTTAAAGGGGCGAGTTGTTTGGTCAATCAATCAATCAAATTCAAACAGAATTACAGCCTCAACACAACATCAACACATCCACGAACCCCAACATAAATAGATGACACCAGCACCAAATCAACACAACTACACAACATGAGCACAACATGTGGATGTCGTTGCCATGTTGTTAAAGGGGCTGCAAAAGACTTGATGCAGCGTAGTGCGAGTCACACTTTTATTGTTCTGGTTCTAGAGGGTTCCGGCCTGATGACTACAAAACAATGACTACAACATGACGTAACGATATCATCCTGATGACTACAAAACAATGACTACAACATGACGTAATGATATCATCCTGATGACTACAAAACAATGACTACAACATGACGTAACGATATCATCCTGATGACTACAAAACAATGACTACAACATGACGTAACCATATCATCCTGATGACTACAAAACAATGACTACAACATGACGTAACGATATCATCCTGATGACTACAAAACAATGACTACACTAACACCATGATGTAACGATATCATCCTGATGACTACAAAACAATGACTACAACATGATGTAACGATATCATCCTGATGACTACAAAACAATGACTACAATATGACGTAACGATATCATCCTGATGACTACAAAACAATGACTACAACATGACGTAACGATATCATCCTGATGACTACAAAACAATGACTACAACATGACGTAACGATATCATCCTGATGACTACAAAACAATGACTACAACATGACGTAACGATATCATCCTGATGACTACAAAACAATGACTACAACATGACGTAACGATATCATCCTGATGACTACAAAACAATGACTACAACATGATGTAACGATATCATCCTGATGACTACAAAACAATGACTACAACATGACGTAACGATATCATCCTGATGACTACAAAACAATGACTACAACATGATGTAACGATATCATCCTGATGACTACAAAACAATGACTACAACATGACGTAACGATATCATCCTGATGACTACAAAACAATGACTACAACATGACGTAACCATATCATCCTGATGACTACAAAACAATGACTACAACATGACGTAACGATATCATCCTGATGACTACAAAACAATGACTACAACATGACGTAACGATATCATCCTGATGACTACAAACAATGACTACAACATGACGTAACGATATCATCCTGATGACTACAAAACAATGACTACAACATGATGTAACGATATCATCCTGATGACTACAAAACAATGACTACAACATGATGTAACGATATCATCCTGATGACTACAAAACAATGACTACAACATGACGTAACGATATCATCCTGATGACTACAAAACAATGACTACAACATGATGTAACGATATCATCCTGATGACTGAAATGAAATTAAATTAAATTATTACTATATTTACCCAGGGTATCTGGGCTAAGCTCAAGAACTTGTTTCCAGCCAGGCCCTGCTCATAGAACATTTCATCGTAGTGGTTCAATGCCTTGTTCAAGGGCACTTCAGCGGTGGTAATTTTAACGTGTCGGACCGCTGATTCGAACTGGCGACCTTCCGGTATCAAGACCGCTCCACAATCCGTTCGGCCACCGCTGCCACTAATGACGTAACGATATCATCCTGATGACTACAAAACAATGACTACAACATGACGTAACCATATCCTGATGACTACAAAATAATGACTACAACATGACGTAACGATATCATCCTGATGACTACAAAACAATGACTACAACATGATGTAACGATATCATCCTGATGACTACAAAACAATGACTACAACATGACGTAACGATGTCATCCTGATGACACAAAACAATGACTACAACATGACGTAACGATATCATCCTGATGACTACAAAACAATGACTACAACATGACGTAACGATATCATCCTGATGACTACAAAACAATGACTACAACATGACGTAACGATATCATCCTGATGACTATAAAACAATGACTACAACATGACGTAACGATATCATCCTGATGACTACAAAACAATGACTACAACATGACGTAACGATATCATCCTGATGACTACAAAACAATGACTACAACATGACGTAACGATATCATCCTGATGACTACAAAACAATGACTACAACATGACGTAACGATATCATTCTGATGACACAAAACAATGACTACAACATGACGTAACGATATCATCCTGATGACACAAAACAATGACTACAACATGACGTAACGATATCATCCTGATGACTACAAAACAATGACTACAACATGACGTAACCATATCATCCTGATGACTACAAAACAATGACGTAACAACATGACGTAACAATATCATCCTGATGACTACAAAACAATGACTACAACATGATGTAACGATATCATCCGCTCTCGACCGGATCATAAACCCGAAAAAGAATGCTGCCCAGGATACCACACTGCAGTCCCATTTACTCACATGTCTCCAAACTCCCTCATCATAGTACAGGGAATCTATGGAAAATCTAGCCCAATTAGTGTTTTTGTGCAAAACTAATGCTTCAGCATCATGAAAACCCCCTAGTTTGATATGTCACATGCTACTTAAAGTATAAGGACATTTTGAAAATATTGCCTTATAATAGGATGTCAATGGTGGGCATACTGTACAGGCCATTTTCAACACTTTCCCTTCAGACAATTCCAGGCAACTTTTTGAGTGGTGTAAACCACTCCAACAACTGGCTTTGTTAGTTTACGTGTCCACGTGTCCACGTGTTTGTTCGTACCAAAAAAATGAGCATGGTTGCTA